>NC_135973.1:24025067-24325067 GCF_053455715.1 Rhinoraja longicauda | reverse complement strand
GAAGGAAACAATTGAAGTAAGTGTTAATGGGCCTGAGAATACCATCTGCTATTGTTGTGTACCTCACTGTAGCACGCAATGCAATGCCACTATAAACAGGATTCCTACTGTGTTGGCACTAGACAGCTCGTTAAAAAGGCACTCTGCCACCACTCAACAGATCACGACTGTGGGATGACTAGGTTCTAAGTCTAACTTTGGTCATTCCGTAGATAGACACAAAATGCTGGACTTGCTCAGTGGGTCAGGCAGCATCTCTGGAGAACATGGATAGGTGACATTTCTCCAGACTGTGTTTTGCACTGTCTGAGTTGTTGTCCTTTGGTTGAACTTTTCTTTAGAGATGCAGCATGGAAACAGGCCCTTTGGCTCACCGAGCCCATGCCGACCATCGATCACCCCCTTCACACTAGTTCTATGTTATCCCACTTTCTCATAATCTCCAATCTACCTCTGTCCACATTGCACGTTTTTCTCTGGAACAGTCAATGCTGAGAAATTATATTCTTCACTCTGGTATTTCCCCCTTTGCCCATTTTATTTGAGTTTGGCTTGATGGCTTGAGGTGGGCGGCAAAGTGGCGCAGCAGTCGGTTTGCTGCATCACAACGCCAGAGACCCAGGTTCGATCCCGACCACGGGTGCTACCTGTATGGGTGCTTCCAGTACGGAGCTTGCACGTTCTCCCTTTGACTGCATGGGTATTCTCCAGGTGCTCCGGTTTCCTCCCACATTCCAAAGACGTACAAGTTTGCAGGTTAATTGGCTTCTGTAAATTGTCCCGAGTGCGTGGGATAGAACTAGTGGTCGATGGTCGGCGCTGACTTGATGGGCCAAAGGGTCTGTTTCCCTGCTGTATCCCTTAACTAAATTAAACTAAAGTGAATATATTCATGTACAGTATTCTCTGATGTGATTGAATAGCACAAAGGCTTTTCACTGCATGTTTGCACACATGACAATAATAAACCTAAACCTAAAACTCGATCAAATTCTGATACGACAATGAAAACATTAACATTTAGAGGATAAAAATAGTTTTTATGGGTTGAAGGTGCATTCCACCGGCAAATAACTTGCTTGTCAGAAATGTTTCTCTTGTTTTGTTACGTTTTGTTACGTTTTGTTTCAGAAAGCCTTCGACAAGGTCCCACATAGGAGATTAGTGGGCAAAATTAGGGCACATGGTATTGGGGGTAGGGTACTGACATGGATAGAAAATTGGTTAACAGACAGAAAGCAAAGAGTGGGGATAAATGGGTCCCTTTCGGAATGGCAGGTAGTGACCAGTGGGGTACCGCAAGGTTCGGTGCTGGGACCCCAGCTATTTACGATATACATTAATGACTTAGACGGAGGGATTAAAAGTACCATTAGCAAATTTGCAGATGATACTAAGTTGGGGGGTAGTGTGAATTGTGAGGAAGATGCAATAAGGCTGCAGGGTGACCTGGACAGGTTGTGTGAGTGGGCGGATACATGGCAGATGCAGTTTAATGTAGATAAGTGTGAGGTTATTCACTTTGGAAGTAAGAATAGAAAGGCAGATTATTATCTGAATGGTGTCAAGTTAGGAGGAGGGGGAGTTCAACGAGATCTGGGTGTCCTAGTGCATCAGTCAATGAAAGGAAGCATGCAGGTTCAGCAGGCAGTGAAGAAAGCCAATGGAATGTTGGCCTTCGTAACAAGAGGAGTTGAGTATAGGAGCAAAGAGGTCCTTCTACAGTTGTACCGGGCCCTGGTGAGACCGCACCTGGAGTACTGTGTGCAGTTTTGGTCTCCAAATTTGAGGAAGGATATTCTTGCTATGGAGGGCGTGCAGCGTAGGTTCACTAGATTAATTCCCGGAATGGCGGGACTGTCGTATGTTGAAAGGCTGGAGCGATTGGGCTTGTATACACTGGAATTTAGAAGGATGAGGGGGGATCTTATTGAAACATATAAGATAATTAGGGGATTGGACACATTAGAGGCAGATAACATGTTCCCAATGTTGGGGGAGTCCAGAACAAGGGGCCACAGTTTGAGAATAAGGGGTAGGCCATTTAGAACGGAGATGAGGAAGAACTTTTTCAGTCAGAGGGTGGTGAAGGTGTGGAATTCTCTGCCTCAGAAGGCAGTGGAGGCCAGTTCGTTGGATGCTTTCAAGAGAGAGCTGGATAGAGCTCTTAAGGATAGCGGAGTGAGGGGGTATGGGGAGAAGGCAGGAACGGGGTACTGATTGATAGTGATCAGCCATGATCGCATTGAATGGCGGTGCTGGCTCGAAGGGCTGAATGGCCTACTCCTGCACCTATTGTCTATTGTCTATTGTCTATTGTTTACAAGTATGAAACTGGCTTCAGAATTGGGTTGTCCTTTCAAGTGCATTCAAAAACAAGCTGCAAATAGACTGGGATATTATTTTCGTGGATTTTATGCTGGAACAGCTGTGATTTTTGCAAAAGAAAGGGCTTTGATGTTACTCAGTGTTATTGTGAAAGTTTAATATCACCGCTAGTTTTTAATGCAATTGTCCAACTGTCAGCGATGAAAGATGAATACTCACAGAGGCTACATTGCTGAAATGTTTCTGTGACATGAGATGTAATGAGTTGCCCGTGCTTTGAATCTGGAATCTATAGAGCCAGCAAGGATTTAGCCAGAGAAGTGGGTTTAGAAGGCTTGAAAGATTACAGGCAGAAGGGGCGATCAGACAGCACAAAATGTCTTCCTTCAGAAGGACGACAAAAGTGCTGGAGTAACTGGGCGGCACGGTGGCGCAGCAGTAGAGTCACTGCCTTACAGCGCCAGAGACCCCGGTTCGATCCTGACTACAAGTGCTGTCTGTACGGAGTGTGCACGTCCACCCTGTGACCACGTGGGTTTTCCCCGGGTGCTCTGGTTTCCTCCCAAACTCCAAAGACATGGTGGTTTGTACGTTGATTGGCTTCTGGAAATTGTCCCTAGAGTGCAGGATAGAACTAGTGTACGGGGTGATTGTTAGTCGGCGTGGACTCGGTGGGCCAACAAGTCTGTTTCCAGGCTGCATCTCTAAACTAAACTTAACTGAACTAAATGAAACGAAACTAAACCAAACGAAACTAAACCAAACTAAATTAGTTCCAAAGGGCCAGTCTAAAGAAGGGTCTCGTCATCCATTCCTTCTCTGCAGAGATGCTGCCTGTCCAGCTGAGTTACCCCAGCACTTTGTGCCTATCTTTAAATTAAACTGAACTCAGTGCGTCAGGCAGCATCGCTGGATACCATAGATAGGTAATATCTTGGGTCGGGCCCCATCTTCAGACCCTATCCATGTTCTCCAGTGATACTGCCTGACCTGCAAAGTTACTTCAACACTTTCTGTCTTTTTTTTTGTATTCCAGCATCTGTAGTTCCTTCAGAAGGTGTTCAAAGACTGAAACTACTTGTTTTTTAAGCTGCAGTTTTTAGTTTTAGAGATACAGCATGGAAACAGGCCATTCGGCCCACCGAGTCCGTGCTAACTGTGCCATTGAGTTGGAGTTTATGTTTTTTGATACAACCTTAGGCTAATATGCAGGAAGGAAGGTAAATTTTAAGAAAAAAATATTGAGGAAACTTATGTAGCCTAAGTTTAGGGATATAACATGGAAACTGGCCCTTCGGCCCACCGAGTCCTTGCCGACCAGCGATCCCAGTACACTAGCACCATCCTACACACGACGAACAATTTACAATCTTTACCGAAGCCAATGAACCTACAAACCTGTACGTCTTTGGAGTGTGGGTGGAATCCAGAGCACCCGGAGAAAACCCACGCAGTCACGGGGAGAACGTACAAACTCTGTACAGACAGCACCCGTAGTCAGGATTGAACCCAGGTCTCTGGCGCTGTAAGGCAGCAACTCCACTGTGCTGCCCCATTGGTATAAAATGGGTGGTTGGTACGCAGTGTGGACTCAGTGGGTAGGAAGTGGAAACAAAAAACTGCTTGTACCAAAGATAGACTCTCAGGCAGCATCTCTGTAGAAATAGGCATGGGTGACATTTCGAGTCTGAAGAAGGGTCCCGACCCAAAATGTCACTTTTCTCCAGAGATGCCGCCTGACCCGCTGAGTGACTCCAGCTCTTTGTGTCTATCCATGGGCACGAGGGCCTGTTTCCCTGTTGTATTTCTCTCTGACTCTGTGACTCTATGACTCCACATATAAATGCATTTTCGCATGGCTGCGTATGTTTTCACGCGCTCTCGCACACACACAGACATACATGCATGCACGCACGCACACACTTACCCTCAAGGCCCGATTATTCTCCTGCTCTCCCCGAGGTTCCTTGCTCGGATTCCCACTGTTTTTTTGACTTGGACCCCTTTCTTTTCATTTATTTATGGCTGGTGTGGTTACATGGTGTGGTTACATGGTGTGGTTACATGGTGTGGTTACATGGTGTGGTTACATGGTGTGGTTACATGCCTCCATTTCCTCAGCAGCTACCTGCAAATGGTTCAGTGGTACTTTATTGTCACATGTACCTAGGTGCAGTGAAATTTGTCTTTTTGCACACAGTTCAGTAAAATCTTACTATATATGAGAGGCATGGATAGGGTTGGCAGCCAGATTAGGATGAAGGAATGGCTGTATATTCCCGAATTAGAAGGCCGTGCAACTTAGAACATAAAACAGAAGAGTATAGGGACAGGCCATTTGGCCCACAATGTTTGTGTGGAGCATGAAACCAAAACCAACTCTTTATCTACTGGCCCATAACCCACATCCCTCCATTCCCTGCATATCTATGTGCCTATCTAAAAGCCTCTAAATGCCACACCACCACTACGCCTTTACAGTGGGGTTCCAGTCACTCACCACTCTCTGTGTAAAACACTTGCCACGCACATCCCCATTAACCTTTTCTAATCTCACCTTATAGCTGTGCCCTCTGACATTAGATATTTCCATTCTGGGAAAAAAAATGTCTTACTGTCTACTCTATCTCTGCCTCTTCTACTTTTATAGACTTCTATCAGGTTTCCCCTCAACCTCTGGCGTTCGAGAGAAGACAACCCAGGTCTGTCCAACCTCTCTCTGTAGATCATACCCCCGAAACCAGGCATCATTCTGGTAACCAGGCATCATTCTGGTAAAATCAGCTGGTTTCGACTGCTCTGGTCTTTATGGTGGGAAAGGCTGTGGATTGGGGAGGTGCTGTCGAAGCATCTTGTGTGCGTTATTGAATAGTGGACGCGGCAACTCTACTAGTGCACTGAATGGAGAGAACTTTAACACCCCTGCCCTTTATCACGTCTCCTGGCTGATGTTGAGTTTAGAACATAACACATAGAAGAGTACAACACAAAAACTCTCCCACAATGTCTGTGCCGAACACGATCCAACCAACGTCGGTGCCAGAGATGCTGCCTGACCCGCTGAGTTACCTCAGCACTCTGTGACCCTTTGTGTAACCCAGCATCTGCAAGTTCCTTTAGACTTTAGAGATACAGCGCAGAAACAAGCCCTTTGGCCCGAGAAAGCACCAAACAGCGATCACTACGTACACTAGCACTATCCGACACACTAGGGACAATGTACAATATTATGAACACAATTGATCTACAAACCTGCACATTTGGAGTGTGGGAGGAAACCGGAGCACCCGGAGAAAGGCCACTGAGTCCGCGTCGGCCAGCGATCGTCATACACCAGCACCATCCTGCACACCATCATTTTCATAGTGTGTTGGATAGTGTGTAGGACAGTTTACAATTTTTACTGAAGCCAAATTAACCTACAAACCTGTACGGCTTTGGAGTGTGGGAGGAAACCGGAGCACCCGGGGAAAACCCACGCGGTCACGGGGTGAACGTACAAACTCCGTACAGACAGCGCCCGTAGTCAGGATCGAACCCGGGTCTCTGGGGCTGTAAGGCAACAACTCTACCGCTGCGCCACCGTGCCGCCCCGGGGATGATTATACTGTAAGAGAGTTAGATATCCCGGATCATCATGTAATCAAAATCACTTTATTCATTAACTACAAGTCAGTGATTCAAATCTTTTATTTATTATAAAGCATATCATCATTTATTCTTATGCTCTAGAATTAGAAATGATGTTGCCATTTATACCAGAACTTGCAGCAGGGCGGCTAGGGAAGTCACTCAGATCAGGGGGGGAGCAAGGCAGTAACTCCACCGCTGCGCCACTGTGTCACCCCATGTCTCCTTGTTTCTGCAACGTCTGTGCTGAACAGCTTCTGAAACGTTGCCAATTGTAGCTGGTGTGCAACCGTAGTGTGTGTTCTGCAGGGGTAGAACAGAACGAGGTATCAGAGGTCCTCTCATGGAGGAGAGCGGTAAACAGTATTGGCGTTCCCATGCATGCATTTTTTATTGCTTTCCTTAAAATCTACAGGGACGGAACAAATTTAGAAAGGCCCATGGGGGCCAAATGCAAGTGAGGCGGCTGCTTTGAAGGAGACAGGGATGTGGGTTGACATTGCTTCCCGGGTCACAGCCTCTGTGCGCTTTCTCTTTCGTCTCTTGAAGGAAATAGATTAATTCTAGCAACAACACCTTGCGGGGAAACGCTCTAATGCTGGCGGGTATTTAATAAAGCTTCCTTGGCAGCATGTTTTACCGGGGCCTCAAGGCACCCCCAGGCTAATGACTCAATGGTACAGGACCCGAAATGGAGATCATGCAGGGGAACAGTTCCTAGTCACAAACCCAGTCTTACTACCTCTCACGTGACGTTGGTTCATCTTTGTCTTAACTTTGTCAGCTAAAGCCCAAGAGCACATCAGTGGGATTAGATTGTGTTAATCCGCATGTAGGAATGACTTGTTATTCTTCGAGTCTTACAGGTTAGTCCCTCAGGGAATTGATTCATTTCTGACTTTTTTTGAAGACTCCTGCCTGTTAGCTGTTCCTCAGTTTGTCAAACGAGCTGTTTGCAGAAGGTGATTATTTTCAGGTAACCAAAAATGTATATATACAATACAATACAATACAATACAATATATCTTTATTGTCATTGTACCCAGGGGTACAACGAGATTGGGAATGCGCCTCCCATACGATGCAATAATTTAAGTAATTTAGACAACAGCAACCCAACAAAACGAAACAATTGTAACGGTTTTAGACAGGGTAAAGTGCAAGTTGATCTATGCGTTGTGGCCATCCGGCTCAGCAGGACCGGTTCATAGCAGCTATGGCCCTGGGGATGAAGCTGTTCCTGAGTCTATCTCCTCACAATGGAAGACTACATCTTTTTGATCCTTCTCTACAATTTGAAAGGTTCTCAAAGTGGGGTGAACTACTGATTTGAATTTAGTTTAGTTTAGTTTAGCTTAGTTGAGTTTAAAGAAATAGTTTGGAAACAGGCCTTTCGGCCCACTGAGTTCACGCCAACCATCGGTCACCTGTTCACAAAAGATAGACACAAAATGCTGGAGTAACTCAGTGGGTCAGGCAGCACCTCTGGAGAAAAGGAATAGGTGACGGAGAAAAGGAATGGGGGTTGGAACTCTTCTTCAGACGATCTTTGGTATAAACCAGCATCTGCAGTTCCTTCCTACACGGTCACCCGTTCACACTTGTTCTATGTTAACACTTTCTCATCGGATCCCTACACACAAGAGGCAATTGAAAGAGGACAATTAATCCACAAACCTGCTCGTCTTTGAGATGTGGGAGGAAACCGGAGCACCCGGAGGAAACCCACGCGGTCACAGGGAGAACGTGCAAACTCCACACAAACAGCACCCGAGGCCAGGATTGAATCTGGGCCTCTGGCGCTGTGAGGCAGCAGCTCTACCTGCTGCATCTAGATTTATTCCATTAGTAGCCAGAAACAGTTGTATTATTAGGTGTACATCTCCAGAATACATGTGGCACTTTTTACCTCATGTTATCTCCTATCCCCCCACATCCGGACCAAACTCAGATCCTGGGGGGACAGGGCTTTCTCCATCGCTGCTCCCACCCTAGGGAACTCACTACCCCAAAACGTTAGAGACTCCTCCACACTCACCACATTCAAAACATCGCTGAAGTCTCACCTGTTCAGTACTGCCTTCAACCACTGAAGGTCACCTCACCTTCTGTCTCCTTTCTCTGTTCGTTTATTTATTTACTTATTTATCTATTTATTAATTTCCCTATGTTCTCTAAATCTCTGTAAAGCGTCTTTGAGTATATGAAAAGCGCTATATAAATAAAATACATTATTAAAAATACAAATACATTATTAAATAAAATCACCTGAGGTAAAAACTGGTCTTGCTTTTATGATTCATAGGTGTTTTGATTATTGTCCAGGGTTGGCTTGTTTGCAGGATGATCATCCATCCTTTTTCCCACTGACATAAATTTTGCACACGTAATTTTGTTGGTTAAAATTAAAACAAATGTTCCTAAAGCATTTATGGGTTTGATTATTCTGTAAGAGCACTAGATATCCCACATCACCATGCAATCAAAATCACTTTATTCATTAACTACAAATCAGGGATTCTGATTTTTTAATTTATTAGACAGCATATCGTCATTCATTTTTATATTCTAGAATTAACAAATATGTTGCTATTTATATCAGAACTTGCAGCAGAAAGGCGAAGGAAGTCACTCGGATCAGGGGGGGGGCCTTGTGAAAAATTTAAATCTGGACCCTCTTAAATGTTATCTCTTTCCCCCTCATATTTGATCTGAGGGAGAATTGAGATAATTATGAAAACTAACTATTTCATGAAAACATGAAACAACTCTTGGAGGGTTTTTGTTGGATTTGAGATTTAAAAATTCTCTCAATAAAGGGCCTCCAAGCTACCTCAGGTGCTGTCTGCATGGAGTTTGCTCGTTCTCCCTGGGAACAGTTGCTCTGGTTTCCTTACCCCCATTCCCATATCTCTAAGATGTGCAGGTTTGTAGGTTAATTGGCTTCTGTAAATTGCTCCCAGTGTGCAGGAAGTAGATGTGCAAAAAGTTGGATAATGTAGGACTTGTCCATCCCTCTCCTCCACAGCTGCAGAAACCCTCATCCACGCCTTCATCACCTCCCGTCTGGACTACTGCAACAGCCTCCTCTATGGTTCACCCTCAAAAATCATCAATAAACTGCAATACATCCAGAACTCCACTGCCCGTCTACTCACCCACTCCCCGACCCGTGACCGTATCACCCCCGTCCTCTACAAGCTCCACTGGCTCCCCATCCCCCAGAGAATCCAGTACAAAATCCTCCTCATGACCTACAAAGCCCTCCATAACCTGGCCCCATCCTACCTGACCGACCTCCTCCACAGACACACTCCCACCCGTACCCTCCGCTCTGCTGCTGCTAACCCCCTGTCCCCCCCCATCCGGACCAAACTCAGATCCTGGGGAGACAGGGCTTTCTCCATCGCTGCTCCCACCCTCTGGAACTCACTACCACAAACCGTCAGAGACTCCTCCTCACTCACCACATTCAAAACATCACTGAAGTCCCACTTGTTCAACACCGCCTTCAATCATTGACCGTCGCTCCACCTTATTCTTCCTTTTCTGTTCGTTTATTTATTTATTTTTATGTTTTATCTAATATGTAAAGCGTCTTTGAGTTTCTAGAAAAGTGCTATATAAATGTAATGCATTATTATTATTATTATTATTGTGTAAATGGGTGATCGATGGGCAGCGTGGACTTGGTGGGCCGAAGGGTCTGTTTCCATCCTGTATTTTTCAATCAAAAACAGGGCATGGGACTCAAATGGCCTACTCCTGCTCCAACTAAAAAAACAGAAAAATGCTGGGGGAAAAACTCAGGCAGCATCTGTGGAAAGAGAAACAGTTAAAGTTTCAGCTTGAAGACTCTTCATCAGATCTTGTTCTGATAAAGAGTCTTTGACCTGTAACATTAACTGTTTCTCTTTCTGTAGATGCTACCTGACCTGTTGAGCATTTACATAGAACATCGAATTTCAAAAACTACAGCACAGGAACAGGCCCTTCGGCCCACAATGTCTGATTCGAACAAGCTGCCAAGATGAACTAATCTAAATTGCCTATAGATGATCCATATTCCTCCATTCCCTGCGCATCCATGTGCCTGTGTAGAAGCCTCTTAAATACATCTATCGTATTTGCCTCCACCGTATTCAGCATGTTGTGGGCATTCACTACTTTCTGTGGAAAAAATCTTGCCCTGCACAACACCTTTAAATTTTGCTCCTCTCACTTTGAGGCTAAGCTCTCCAGTTTTTGACATTTCCATCTTGGGGAAAAGGTTCTCTATGCCCGGCACTTTTTCTGTTTTTATTTTAGATTTCCAGCATCTGCAGTTCATTTTATTATTTTTATTTATTGCTGTTCCAGGCTTTCTTCGATTCACTAAAGAGACCTAAATTCTGTTGGGTATTTTCACAGAGGCTTCTGCAAGATCAACAAGATGACAGTTCTTTTTGCGTGTATGTTTTGTGTTTCCAGTGAGGCTGCTTTGAATTTTGCCGTGTTGAACAATCTTCAATCATAATCTCGACGTTTTTATTGAGGTAACCATGGCAACTGCCTGGGGTTGAATTTGGTCAGCTGAAGTTGGAGAAGCCAGTTATTCCCTGATGCACAGCGGTGACCATATTGCCACTGTGTAAACACACACTCATTTCAAAGACTAGCTGTAATAGCTGCAGTATTGTTTGTAAGCCAACTCTGCAAAATGAAAGTTATGGAAGCAGAGATTAAAAGGCCAACTATCTTGAGCCATTCCAAATCTTGTCGTCACGTCTAAACTTTTCCATATTGTTCCTGCTGGCTTTCCTGTTTTGAACCAATGAGAGGTTTAAAATATTTAGAGTATTTGAGGACACAGAGAAGTTTACTACGGGTGCTGTCTGTACTGAGTTTGTACGTTCTCCCCGTGACCTGCGCTGGTTTCCTCCGGGTGCTCCGGTTTCCTCCCGCACTCCAAAGTCGTATAGGTTTGTAGGCTAATTGACTTGGTAAAATTGTAAATTGCCCCTTGTGTGTGTAGGATGGCGTTAGTGTGCGGGGATCGTTGGTCGGTTTGGGCTCAACAGCCTGTTTCCGCACGGCATCTCAAAAACTAAATGTTGCCATGACACGAGGGCCTGAGCTATCGGGAGAGGTTGAGCTAGGACTTTATTCCTTGGAACGCAAGAGTGAGGTGTATAAGATCATGAGGGGAAACATAAGGTGAACGCACAGAATCTTTTAACCAGGGTGGGGGAATCAAAAAACAGCAGGACATAGTTTAAGGTGAGAGGGGAAAGATTTAATAGGAACCTGGGGAACAACTTTTTCACAGAGAAGGTGGTGGGTATATGGAATGAGCTGCCAGAGGAAGTAGTGGAGGCAGATACTATAACAACATTTAAATGGCATTTGGACAGGTAAATGGTTAGGAATGGTATAATAATAATAATAATGCATTTTATTTATATAGCGCTTTTCATATACTCAAAGACGCTTTACAGAGATTTTGAGAACATAGGGAAATGAATAAATAGATAAATAAGTAAATAAATAAATGAACAGAGAAAGGAGACAGAAGGTGAGGTGACCTTCAGTGGTTGAAGGCAGTACTGAACAGGTGAGACTTCAGCGATGTTTTGAATGTGGTGAGTGTGGAGGAGTCTCTAACGGTTTGGGGTAGTGAGTTCCATAGGGTGGGAGCAGCGATGGAGAAAGCCCTGTCCCCCCAGGATCTGAGTTTGGTCCGGATGTGGGGGGATAGGAGATTGGCAGCGGCAGAGCGGAGGGTGCAGGTGGTAGTGTGCCTGTGGAGGTGGTCGGTCAGGTAGGATGGGGCCAGGTTATGGAGGGCTTTGTAGGTTATGAGGAGGATTTTGTACTGGATTCTCTGGGGGATGGGGAGCCAGTGGAGTTTATAAAGTACGGGGGTGATATGGTCACGGATCGAGGTGTGTGTGAGTAGACGGGCAGCGGAGTTTTGAATGTATTGAAGTTTATTGATGATTTTTGAGGGTGCGCCATAGAGGAGGCTGTTGCAGTAGTCCATACGGGAGGTGATGAAGGCGTGGATGAGGGTTTCTGCAGCTGTGGAGGAGAGGGATGGACGGAGACGGGCAATGTTTTTGAGGTGGAAGAAGGCTGTCTTTGTGATGTATTTGATGTGTTTGTCGAAGGAGAGGGTTTGATCAAGGATGATTCCAAGATTCCGGATGTGAGGTGAGGTGGATACTGGGAGACCATCAATGTTGAGGATGAAGTTTTGGGTGGATCTGGTGAGCGTTTTTGGACCAATGATGATGATTTCAGATTTGTTGCAATTGAGTTTGAGGAAGTTTGATTGAGGTATAGAGAGATATGGGCCAAATGCAGTAAGGTGGGACTAGCATAGATGGGGCATTTTGGTTGGCAAAGGCAAGTTGGGCTGACGGGCCTGTTTCTGTGCTGTATGTCTCCATGACTATTTCATGCTTATCATTATTAACACTGGCTTATTTCTAAAAATAGATTGGGCTCAGATTAAAATATCTTAAATGCCTACACATTCATGGCTCTCTAGGGTAAAGAATTGCAGAGATTTACGACCATCTGAGTAAAGACATTTTCTTCCTCTCACTGCTGAAGGCTGTTCCCTTACTGTGAGACTGTGCCTCTGATTCCTTATGAATAGTCCACTATGTGCACTGGCAAAGGACCAACTGGAAACCTACCAGACTCCTGGAAGATTCCATACCTTAATCCAAAACCTTCCCCTCCTACTGTGCATTGACGCACCAGGTCAGGAGATCCTAACCTAGTTTAATTTAGTTTGGTTTAGAGATACAGCACAGAAACAGGCCCTTCGGCCCGCCGTGTCCATGCCGACCAGTGATCCCCGCGCACTAACACTATCCGACACACACGAGGGACAATTTACAATCTTTACCGAATTCAAGCAACCTACAAAACTTGTACGTTTTTGGAGTGTGGGAGGAAACCGGAGCACCCGGAGGAAACCCACGCGGTCATGGGGAGGACCTACAAACTCCGTACAGACAGCACCCAAAGTCAGGATCGAACTTGGGTTTCTGGCGCTGTAAGGCAGCAACTCTACTGCTGCGCCACCGTGCCGTGCTTTTCCCTAGGATACAAGAGGGCATAGGTTTAAGGTGACAGGGACAGAGTTTAAAGGAGATATGTGGGGCAACTTTTTTTACACAGATGGTGGTGAGTGCCTGGAGCGCACTTGCCGGGGGTGATGGTTGAGGCAGGCACGATAGCGGTATTTAAGAGGCTTTTGGATAGGCATGTGGATATTCAGAGAATGGAGGGATTTGGATTACATGCAGGTAGATAAGAGATGGTCTCGGCATCTTGTTCGGCACAGACATTGTGGGCCGAAAGGACTGTTCTTAAGCTGTGCGTTCTATATGTTCCATGTCGTCTGTCCATTTCCACCCTGTCAACAAAGTAATACTTGCTGTCCAAGCAACCTTTATATACGTCTGTGGAGAGCAAGCTTGGCTGTTAAATGTCACTTTAATTAGTTGCTCTAGCACCGTGTTGAGGTACACATAACATCAACAAATATATCCTGCAACATTTTCCAAATATCAAAAGAATATTCTTTCAACAAAAGCCTATTAAAAAGCTCTCTTTTATTTGCAGAGGAAGCCTGTGAATTTTAAATATCAACAGTTCGTGTGATTATTATGGTTATTAGTTATAATCTTTTCCTCGTCTTCTTCTTCTTGCGTTTGAGGCAGCAGAAGTTATGTGACACCTTCCAGGCCTAGGCGCTGTAGCCTCGTCTGATTACTCCTTAAAGATTCCTCTATACTAATTCCCAACTGGTTCAATATGCTTGAAAGGTAGCATGCTGAGGATAGAATGCTGAGGATACTGAGTATAGAAGTTGGGAGGTCATGTTGCAGTTATACAAGACATTGTTGAGGCCACATTTAGAATAGTGTGTTCAGTTTTGGGCACCATGTTACATAGAAAATAGGTGTAGGAGGAGGCCATTCGGCCCTTCGAGCCTGTACGCACCGCCATTCATTGTGATCATGGCTGATCGTCCACAGTCAATAACCCGTGCCTGCCTTCTCCCCATATCCCTTGATTCCACTAGCCCCTAGAGCTCTATCTAACTCCCTCTTAAATCCATCCAGTGATTTGGCTTCCACTGCCCTTATGTTATGGGAAAGATGTTGTCAACCTGGAAAGGGTACAGAGAAGATTTACAAGGATGTTGCCAGGACTCAAGGGCATGAGCTACAGGGAGAGGTTGAGCAGGCTGGGACTCTATTCTTTATCTTATAGAGGTGCACAAAATCGTGAGAGGAATAGATCAGGTAAACACACAGAGTCTCGTGCCCAGAGTAGAGGAATCGAGATCCAGAGGACATAAGTTTAAAGTGAGGGTGGAAAGGTTTAAAGAGGAACCTGAGAGGTAACTTTTTCACACAAAGGGTGATGGAATGAGCTGCCGGAGGAGGTAGTTGAAACTGGATACGATCGCAACGTTTAAGAAACATCTCCACAGGTACATGGATAGGATAGTTTTAGAGGGATATGGGCCTAGTGCAGATGGGATATGTTGATGGAACTACAGGAAGATGGGACTAGTGCAGATGGGACATGTTGGTCATTGTGGGCAAGTTGGGCTAAAGGACCTGTTTCCACACTGTATGACTCTATGATAACACCACTGATTATTGGTTATCGATCACTGTTATGTTAATATAAACCTTGGACTTCACATTCAAAGTCAACGATGTCAAATTTGTTTAATTGATGGGCATTAATGTTATTTAAATTAAAGGTAAAAAATTGGTCCAGCTAACTAAAATGTATTGGTTTATCCTTCAAACATGCAATGCCTGACTTATTGGCTGATTTTTAGTCATCAATTTTTTGTCTCAAATGACTCCTGTCTTGGGGCATCAACTAGTTATTTCTGACAGACACCCTCCCTTGTTGTCTTCGACCTCACTGTCACCTTCCCCACAGGCCTCGTTATCATCTTCTCCTCAGCCAACACTGAACCATTCGACATTTCCTTGAGCATTGTCTGCTTTCATCTGTCGTTTTCACACCTTACCCTTCCATATCTCTGGATCCCCTCTCCCCTCACTCTCAGCCTGAAGAAGGGTCTCGACCTGAAACGTCACCCATTTCTTCTCTCCAGAGACGCTGCCTGTTCCGCTGAATTACTCCAGCATTTTGTGTCCATCTACCTTGTTATTAGTTCCACCTCTTAGGCCAATCTTCATGCCTCATGATATTCTGCGGAATAAGTCCACATGGGAATGTTAACAAGGAACAGAGGATTTTGGATACTTGGAAAGTAATTACAGTTGTTCAGGTTCATGCGATCCCTTATTATGAGTCTCTGGTAGATGTTAACTTCTTTTTAATAGAACAACTATAGTATAGTATAGTATTTGGGGCGGCCCAGTGGCCCAGTGGTAGAGTTGCTGCCTTATCCTGACAGAGGGGGCTGTGTCTACGGAGTTTGTACATTCTACCCGTGATCGCCTGGGTTTTCTCTGTTAATTGTAAATTGTTCTCTGTGTGTAGACAGTGCTAATGTACTGATCGCTATTCAGCGTGGGCTCGGTGGACCGAAAGGCCTGTTTCCATGCTGTATCTCTAAAATCTAAAGTGAAGTCTATTTGTATAATACAAAAACTTTGTCATCAGACCTCTGAACGGTCCTTCCATAAGCTAGGGTACAGTCCCGATCTTCCAACCTACCTCATTGCGGACATTGCACTTTTTTCTCTGGAACTGTTACACTACAATGCTGAGAAAATATTTTCTACTCTGCTATTTTTCTTTTCACTCCGCCTGTTGTGCTTGTGTTTGGAGAAACAAAGAACTACAGATGCTGGTTAATACATAACGTGCTGGAGTAACTCAGCAGGTCAGGCAGCATCTCAGGCGAACATCACCAGTCCATATTCTCCAGAGGTGCTGCCTGACCTGCTGAGTTACTCCAGCACTTTGTGTCCTTTTGCACGTGTTTGGCTTGATTGTATTTATGTACAATATTATCTCATTTAATTGAATAGCATGCAAAGAGAAGCTTTTCACTGTATCTTGGTGTACGTGAAAATAATCATTCTAAAGCTAAACCTATTTATAACACTAGAAAATACCAGATTGTACACACAAGGAACTGCAGATGCTGGTTAACAAAGAAAAAAACATGAAGTGCTGTTGTAACTCAGGGAACATCTGTGGAGAACATGGATAGATAATCAAGGGCGTCAGGGTGGTGCAGCGGTAGAGTTGTGGCTTTACAGCGCCAGCGACCCACGTTCGATCCAGACTACAAGTGCTTGTCTTTACGGAGTTTGTCCGTTGTCCATGTGACCTGCGTGGGTTGTCTCCGGGAGCTCCGGTTTCCTCCCACACTCCTAAGGTGTACAGGTTTGTAGGCTAATTGGCTTGGTATAATTGTAAATTGTCCCTTGTGTGTGTAAGATAGTGTTAGTGTGCGGGGATCTCTGGTGGCGTGCACTTCGTGGGCTGAATGGCATGTTTCCGTGCTGTAACTCTAAACTAAACTAAAGGTAACGTTTCTGGCTGAGACCCTTCTTCAGATTGGCCACTAGAAAATCTAGAAAGGCCACTTGCCAACTGGTCCATGTTAAAGTCAATGCAATATTTGACGTCAGCCCACTGTCTCTTCATCCAACCCTCGGCCTTTTCTCTCTCCTTCCAATATTTATGTAGCTCCTTCCAAACATGGCTCTGTTGTCTCTGTTCATTGTTCTAAGATGACGAAACCTGACTCGCTGAGTATCTCCATTTTAATTTATTTTACTAGTTTATGGACCTTGCAGGCAACACCACCATCTCTCATCCATTCCTCTTTGATGCCGAACTGAGGAGGCAGTCATGTCAACCACATTTATCAGTCTGGAGTCACCTGTAGCACAGACTGGATTGGGATGGCAGATTTCCTTCCTTAGGGCATAAGTGAACCAGATTATTCATGACAATCTGATATAGAACATAGAACCGTACAGCACGAGAACAGGCCCTTTGGTCCAGGATGTTTGTGCCGACCACAATGTCAATTGAATCCAATCCCATCTGCATGCACATGGTCCATACCCCTCTATTCCCTGAATAGTTCGCGTTCAGAAGTGATAGCAGCAGAATTAGGCAATTCGGCTCATCAAGTCTACTGCGCCATTCAATCATGGCTGATCTATTTTTCACTCTCAACCTCATTCTCTTGAAGAAGGGTTCCAGCCCAAAATGTCTGGAAAGAATGGAAAGACATTCTTGCCATAGAGGGAGTACAGAGAAGGTTCACCAGATTGATTCCTGGGATGGCAGGACTTTCATATGAAGAAAGACTGGATAGACTCGGTTTGTACTCGCTGGAATTTAGAAGATTGAGGGGGATCTTATAGAAACTTACAAAATTCTTATGGGGTTGGACAGGCTAGATGCAGGAAGATTGTTCCCGATGTTGGGGAAGTCCAGAACAAGGGGTCACAGTTTAAGGATAAGGGGGAAGTCTTTTAGGACCGAGATGAGAAAGTTTTTTTTCACACAGAGTGTGATGAATCTGTGGAATTCTCTGCCACAGAAGGTAGTTGAGGCCAGTTCATTGGCTATATTTAAGAGGGAGATAGATGTGGCCCTTGTGGCTAAAGGGATCAGGGGGTATGGAGAGAAGGCAGGTACGGGACACTGAGTTGGATGATCAGCCATGATCATATTGAATGGCGGTGCAGGCTCGAAGGGCCAAATGGCCTACTCCTGCACCTATTTTCTATGTTTCTATGTTTCTATGTCACCTATTAGACTTTAGACTTTAGAGATATGACGAGAAAACAGGCCCTTCGGACAACCCGAGTCCACACTGACCAGTGATCGCCTTACACTAGCACTAATCCTACTCACTGGGGACAATTTACAGTTTACAGAAGCCAATTAATCTACGTCTTTGGAGTGTGGGGGGAAACCGGAGCACCTGGAGAAAACCCACACAGTCACAGGGAGAACGTACAAACTCCGTACAGACAGCACCTGTAGTTAGGATTGAACCCGAGTCTCTGGCGCTGTGAGGCAACAACTCTACCGCTTCGCCACTGTGCCTCCTGTGTTCTTTTTCTCCAGAGATGCTGCCTGAGTTGGCTCTTCAAAGTTGGCTCTCCAGAGTTACTGCACCATTTTGTGTCTATATTCGTCATGAACCTGCATATCTGCAATTCCTTCCCACACGTTTCCTCCATTCCCCATCTGGTCATGCATCAGTCTAAGTGCATTTTAAACATTGGTATCGTATTTGCTTTCATCACCTTGTGGCGACTCCTGAGAGTTAGGCCAATCCTTGGCCCAACCCTCGGCACTGAGACTGACAGGGTCTGGGCACTGCCACGGGGTTTCTGCGGCAGGGGTTGTGGAGAGAGAGGGGAGTGTTCATGTGTGCTGGCAGCTTGCTGTGTTAATAAAGACACCCCGACTGGACTAACCTAGCGTCTAGCCTTATCTCGGGCTGAACCAATCGCTCCCGCTACAACCTCACCTAAAACGCTTTCTGGCAACTTTGTCCATGCAGGTTTGGTAGGTCAATTGGCCTCTGTAAAAAAATTGCCCCTAATGTGTAGGAAGTGGATGCAAAAGTGGGATGAAAGTGTGAGTGGGTGTGTCGATGGTAGGTGTGGACAATGGGCCGAAGGGCCTGTTTCCATGCTGTATTCGAGCTGCCAAAGGAAGTGGTTGAGGTAGAGACTATTGCAACTTTGAAGAAACAATTAGACGGGTACATAGGTGCATGGATAGGACAGGTTTAAAAGGATCTGGAGAGCAGGAAAAAAATGTATACGGAGAAATGATTTCAGTGGGGTAGCAACAGGCAGAAACAATGGATTTTGGGAGAGAAGGTAACGCCGAGCCATACAGGGCTGGCGGACGATAAGGTTGGAGGCATAATGTCTGATAAAGGGTCTCCTCACCTACTCCTTTTCTCCAGAGATGCTGCCTGACCCGCTGAGTTACTCCAGCATTTTGTGTCCATCTTAGAGGGATATGGCCCAAATGCAGGCAAGTGGGACAAGTGCAGATGGGACATGTTGATCGGTGTGGGCAAGTTGGGGCTGAAGGGCCTGTTTCCACGCTGTATCGCTCTATGGCTCAGAGATCTGAAGTGTTAAACCTAGTTAGGAGGCTGGAAATCTTAGTTTGCAACCTGGGAAATTATAATCTCTATTTCCAAAGGGGAGCAACCGATGTGAGAGTGCTGTTTAAAATCTGCACACGAGCCCGGCCAGATGTTCCAGTGGTGAGGCCGGCGTGTTTATGTACCCGCTCCTCACTTCCTGCTCTCCAGGCTCCACACTGATGTGCTCTGTTTCCCTTTCCTGCCCCCGAGCGTAACGGTTTTGAATGGTTTTGATATAATAAATAATGAGGAACTGTTTCCACTGGGCGTGGGGTCAGCAGCCAGGAGACCTGCTGATTTAATGGCATTGACCAAAATATCCAGAGGGCTCGTTGGGAAAACAAGGTTTATTCATCCAACCCCAGGCACGTCTGTGGACTGCAGAGTGGAAGGGGATTCGGTGGTAAATTTCTGGAGCCGCTCGGACTGAAAGCACGGCGGCGCAGCGGGTGGAGCTGCTGCCTCACATCGACCTCGCCAGAGACCCAGGTTCGATTCTGACCTCGGGTGCTGTCTATATGAAGTTTGCCCATTCTCCTTGTGACTGCATAGTTTTCCTCTGGGTGCTCTGGTTCCATAAGTTCTCGGAGAGGAATTGTACCATTTGGCCCATCAAGTCTACTCTGCCATTCAATCATGTCTGATTATCATTCCCTCCCAACCCCATTCCCCTGCCTTCTCCCCATAAATCCCTGACACCCGTACTAATCAAGAATCTGTCAATCTCCGCCGTAAAAATATCCTTTGACAGCCTCTGCAGACTTCCATGGCAATGAATTTCACAGATTCACCACCCTCTGACTAAAGAAATCCCTCCTTGTCTCCTTTCTAAAGGTACGTCTCCTCCCACATCCAAAAGATGTACGGGTTTGTAGATTAATTGGCCTCTGTAAAATTGCCCCTTGTGTGTAGGGAGTGGATGAGAAAGTGGGAAAACACAACCAGCACGAATGGGCGAACAATGGTCAGGTGCAGACTCTGAGGGCCGAAGGGCCTGTTTCCATGCTGTGTCTGTGAACTATACCCAAAGCAAACTAAACTTTACTTGACTGCACAGATCACATTTTTTTAGGAGGTTTGCGAGAATGATCCCAGGAAGGATTGGGTTAATATATGATGAATGTTTGACCTCACTGGGCCTGTACTAGCTGGAGTTTAGAAGGATGAGTGGGGACCTCATTGGAACTTACCGAATTGTGAAAGGCCTGGATAGAGTAGATGTAGAGAGGATGTTTCCACTAGTGGGAGAGTCTCAGACCAGAGGCCATAGCCTCAGAAGAAAAGGACATACCTTTAGAAAGGAGATGAGGAAGAATTTCTAAGGTCAGAGAGTGGTGAACTTGTGGAATTCATTGCCACAGACGGCTGCGGAGGCCATCATTGGATATTTTTAAGGCGGAGATGATAGATTCTTGATTAGTACCAGTGTCAGGGAGGGCCGGAGAATGAGATTGAGAGAGAAAGATAGATCAGCCATGATTGAATGGTGGAGTGAACTTGATGGGCTGGATGGCCTAATTCTGCTCCTAGAACTTATGAACTATTGACTGGGGCCCAGCTGACGTCTCAGACTGCCGACTGGATCCCTTCCACTCTGCTTCCCTCAGGCGGTGATCACCGGCCTCCTTGGAATATCTTTGTCTTGCAGTTTGACTGTGGTTCATCAGTTGGCCTTTTTCCTGGGTTCAGTTTTGCCAGCAGTTGACAATAGCTCTGGGGGAAAGGATGAGGCAGGAAATGTCCTGAAGCCAAGATTAGCTAACTCGGGAGTTTGTGCTACCGAGTGAAAATAGTTCCGCCTCTCTGTTGTGGAAAGTCCACTCCAAACATCCTTGGAGCAATTGGAATAACTCCAACCACCTGTGTCCGGACCTGTTGTTTTTCAAGGAAATCCCCATGAAAAACAAGGGAACTCAGTTGTACTCCTAACCCAGTGGAGAACAACGTAGTGTATAAATTTGACTTTTAGACTTTACTATCATATCATCATATCATATATATACAGCCGGAAACAGGCCTTTTCGGCTCACCAAGTCCGTGCCGCCCAGCGATCCCCGCACATTAACACTATCCTACACCCACTAGGGACAATTTTTAATTTTTTTTTACATTTACCCAGCCGATTAACCTACATACCTGTACGTCTATAGACAAGAGATGCAGCACAGAAACAGGCCAATTGGCCGACCGAGTCCAGGCAATCAGCGATCACCTCGTACACGAGCACTATCCTACAGTGCCAGAGACCCGGGTTCGATCCTCACTATGGGTACTGTCTGTACAGAGCTTGTACCTTCACCCTGTGACCACGTGGGTTTCCTCCAGGTGCTCCGGCTTCCTCCCTCACTTGACGTACAGGTTTATAGGTTACTTGGCTTTGTTAAGATGGTAACTTTTCCCTAGTGTGTAGGATAGTGCTAGTGCATGGGGTGATTGATGGTCAGTGCGGACTCAGTTGGTCGAAGGGCCTGTTTCTGCTGTATCTCTAAAGTCTAAAGTCACACGAGTGAACCTCCCCCTTCCTCTCAACCTCACCTTACGCCATCCCTTGGTGCTTGTCATCCTTTATCAGCTCTCTATTCCTCCGCTTCATCCTTGTACAATCTTCCCTTTCTCTTACAACTTTCATTTCAACCACACATGGACAGGTGCATGGATAAGAAGGGTTTCGAGCAATGTGGGTCAAATTAGAAAATGTGACTTGCTTAGATGGGGCACCTTGGTCAGCATGGACATGTTGGACTGAAGGGCCTGTTTCCTTACTGTGTGACTCTATGACCACCCTGCTCTCACGGTTTATGAAACGTTGGAGCTCCTTCCTTAACACCATTCACCTCTCCCTTCTTTAGCATATTCCCCCTCCCCCTACCATCTTTTATCCAAACCCTCCATGCTTCCTAGTCCTTCCTGTTTTAGAAGAGAATTCTTTGCAAAATGCCTTGTGGCGTTTTTCTGCACCAAAAATGCCGTTACGTTAGACACAAAGTGCTGGAGTAACTCAGTGGGTCAGGCAGTATCTCTGGATAAAATGGATGGGTGACGTTTCAGGTTGTATTTGTAGAAGGAACCCGAACTAAAAATCGCCTGTCCAATTTCTCCAGAGATGCTTCCAGAAACGCTGGAATATTCCAGCATTTTGTTTCTATCTTTGGTATAAACCGGCATAGTGTCATAAAACATGAAAACATGCCCTTCGGCCCAACTTTCCCAACATATCGCATCTACACTAGTCCCACCTGCCTGCATTTGGCCCATATTCCTCTCAACCTTTCTTATCCATGTACCTGTCGAAATGCTTCTTAAACGTTGTGGTGAACTGCAACTGCAGTTTGTCTTTATTATGTAAAGTGCTTTGGGGGCGGTTTTGGGCCTTATGAATAGACTGGAACACCTGGTTCAATTTGTGATGTTTGAGATATATTTAACTTGGCTCTCAGTGGCTGTTCTAACTTCCTATTGAGAAAGGAATGAATCACATTAGCAAGTGAATCTTCCAGCATAGCCACGACTGCTCTTTTGAATGTAAACCTATTACCTTGCAGCAGAGAAATTGTATCATGTTCTGGTCTCTACGCTCCAACATTAATAGAAGTCCAACCTACGTCAAACACTGATGAATGCCTGCAGTGGCTCAATAGGTAGCATCTGAGTCCTGTCAAGTTTAATTCCCACGTGAAAAGGTAATCCAGTATCAAAGTTCAATTCTGTTTAGTTTATTGTCACGCATACCGAGGTACAGTGAAAAGCTTTTTCCAGTCAGCAGAAAGACAACACATGATTACAGTCGATCCATTTACTGTGTATAGATACATGATATATATAGTGGCACAGTTGCTCGAGTTGCTGATTCAAAGCCCCAGCAAGTTCAATCCTGGGTACCGACTGTGTGGTGTTTACACGTTCTCCCTGTGAAGGGAGCCTATTGTTCCTCCGGGTGCTCCGGTTCTGGTAGGGCGGCACGGTGGCGCAGCGGTAGAGTTGCTGCCTTACAGCAAATGCAGCGCCGGAGACTCAGGTTCGATCCTGACCACGGGCGCCGTCTGTACGGAGTTTGTACATTCTCCCCGTGACTTGCGTGGGTTTTCTCCGAGATCCTCAGTTTCCTCCCACATTCCAAAGACGTACAGGTATGTAGGTTAATTGGCTGGGCAAATGTAAAAATACAAAATAAATTTAAAAAATTGTCCCTAGTGTGTGTAGGATAGTGTTAATGTGCGGGGATCGCTGGGCGGGGCAGACCCGGTGGGCCGAAGGGCCTGTTTCTGCGCTGTATCTCTGTAGCTCTAAATCTAAAATCTTCCCACGAGGCATAGATAGGGTAGAGAGCCAGAACCTTTTTCCAACAGGGTGAAAATGTCCAACACAAGAGGGCAGAGCTGTAGAGTGAGAGGGGGAAAACTTAATGGAGATGTGCAGGGCAGGTGTCTTAACACAGATAGTGGTGGGGGCCTGGAACGCATTGCCAGGAGTGGTGGTGGAGACAGATACCACAATGGTGTTTAAGAGGCTTTTCCATAGGCACATGGATGTGCAGGGAATAGAGGATAAGGATCACGTGCTGGGAATAGAGGATATGGATCATGTGCTGGCAGATAAGATCAGTTTAACTTGTTCGGCACAGACATTGCGGGCCGAGCGGCCTGTTCGTGTGCTGTACTGTGCTATGTTTAGGAAGGAACTTCAGATGCTGGTTTATACTGCAGATACACACAAGGTGGTGGACTAACACAGCGGGTCAGGAGGCATCATTGGAGAAAAAGGATGGGTAGGAAAGAGGTCTGAAGAAGGTTCCCAACCCGAAACGTCACCCATCCTTTTTCTCCAGAGATGCTGCCTGACTGGCCCGCTGAGTTACTCCACCACTTTGTGCCTGTACTGTTCTCTATTCTATTAGGTGTTAAAATCTCTGACTGAAGTGGCATTTCTGAGCACAATCGAGAGCAATAACAGCCAGGAACTCAGCGACATAACTTTATGTTTGAGTAGATTGGTTAAGCAAATTAAGCTGCCATGATTTGATAATACATCAAACTCCAGTCACCACTCTCACTCCGGCTGAAGGCTGATCGGAGCTGCAACAAGTGATCTTAAATTAGCTGCCATTGCTTTGACGGAAACCATTCATCTGCGGCGAGATTGCACTCCTGAATGAACGTCAGTCCTACTGAAAACGTTGTAATTCCTCGGGAATAAAAGGCTGCGAGGAACAGGAGTTTGGCACCGAGAACGAGGTCAGGCATTTGAGAGTGCTCTGGGGATTTTGAAATGAATGGGAGTTTTTAACTGGAGGATTCACACACACACACACACACACTTGTCCTGATCTCCGGCAGAAAGACCCTTTCTTGTGTGCCTCAGGGGAAGGTTTACAAGGTACTAAGCCTGTGCAGTGTGCTTGCTGCAATGCACCGTGGAACCCTGTGGCTTTAGGTCCAGTTACCCCCGTGCAATTGTTCCACGGTTCCTGTGCACATTGGCTACTTGTAGAGTTTAAACTTTCTGATTCATGAATTAATGCCACGTTGCAAGTCTACTTTCTGCAAGCTCCTTCATCCCACTGTTCAGGCCACCAGCACGCATGTGTAAAATTGTTTTGTGATTGCACACTTCACCCATTTGCACACCATCCCTTTGTGATGATAAATGCCAGATATTACAATTAAAAATAGTGCGGGAAAAAACGGTACATGGGACTGGCTTTGTAAACTTAAACATAGAACATAACAGTACAGCATAGGGGAACTGGCCCTTCGACCCACAATATCCATGCTGGGCATGATGCCAAGTTAAATTAAGCTCCCCTGCCTGCACGTGATCCATATCACGTGCACGGTGCAGGCTCGAAGGGCCGAATGGCCTACTCCTGCACCTATTTTCTATGTTTTCTATGTTTCTATATCTCTCCATTTCCTGCTGAGACCTATACTCTGCACTATGCACCTTTCCTCCCACTCTACCTGTAATATTTTAGTTTGGTTCATTGTGTTAATGTATTGTATTATCAATTTTGATTAGATAGCATGCAAAACAAAGTTTTTCACGATGTCTTGGTACATGTGTCAATAATAAACCTTCTCTGCCCCTTTTCCAGCTTGACAACATCTTTCCCATAAGAGGATGACCAAAACTGAACACAATACTCTAAATGTCACCTCACCAATGTCTTGTACAACTGCAACATGACCTCCCAAATTCTAGACTTCATTGACTTGACATGTTTTTTGGGCTTCCAATCAAGTTGAGTTAATTGCCATGAGCACAAGGGTGATGAGGTGCACTTTAGTTTAATTTAGAGACACAGTGCAAAAACAGATCCTTCAGCCCACCGAGTCCAGGCCGACCAGTGATACCCACAGACTAACACTTTCTTACACACACTAGGGACAATTTATAATTCTACCAAAGTCAATTAACCTACAAATCTGTACAAACCAGTTAACCTACAAACCTGGAGTGTGGGAGGAAACCGGAGTTCCCAGAGAAAACCCACACGATCACAGGGAGAATGTACAAACTCCATACAGACAGCACCCGTAGTCAGGATCGAACCCTGGCCTCTGGCGCTGTAAGGCAGCAACTTTACCGCGGCGTCAGCCAAGCTTGAATTTTGGGACGTAAGTTCAAAGCTCTCTGCAAGAGATCCGGTTTCCTCCCTCCCACACTTCAAAGACGTACACGTTTGTCGGCTAACTGGCTTGGTGTAATTGTAAATTGTCCCTAGTGTGTGTAAGATTGTGTTACACCTGTGTGTTAGATAGTGTAGTGTAGATAGTGTAGTGTAGATAGTGTAAGTGTGCGGGGATCACTGGTCGACGTGGACTCAGTTGGCCACAGGGCATATTTCTGCTCAGTATCGCTAAACTAAACTAAAAACTATATCTTCAGCACATAAATCTCCAAGTGATCGTGAATTTTTAAACGCAGTAAGTAACTGCGAGCAGACTGTGAAAAGGCCACTAAGTGAATTATGCAAACGAGTCACTTATTCCAGTCAATTTAGTTGTACACAGGGATGCCAGATGATCAATTAATGCTCACCTTTTGAAAACGTCTCTTTTTTTAGATGCATTTAAGCATAGCACCCATGTCAGATTTGTTCATATATCTAAGAGTTAGATCGGAATAAAAGACTGTACAGAATGAAAAGTACTTGTGTTTTAAAAGCCACTTTCATAACAGCAGCACAGTGGTGCAGCGGTCAGTAGTGGTGCATCACAGTGCCAGAGACCCAGGTTCGATCCTGACTACGGGAATTGACTAGTGCAAATTCTGACTAGTGTAAATTGTCCCTCTGTGTGGAGTTTGCACATTCTCCCTGTAAGATAGTACCTGCCTGAACTACCTCTGCTGATAGACACAAAATGCTGGAGTAACTCAGCGGGTCAGGCAGCATCTCTGGAGAGAAGGAATGGGTGACGTTTCAGGTCGAGACAGAGGGGGAGGGGGAGGGGAGAAATAGGAGGAGGAGGAGGGGAGAAATAGGTGGGAGTCCAGGTGGGGCAAAGGGGAGGGGAAGGGCCTTCTGAAGAAGGGTCCCAAACCCAAACCATCACCTATCCATGTTCTCCAGAGATGCCACCTGACCTGATGAGTTACTCCAGCCCCTGTGTATATTAATCAGCCTCCGCAGTCCCTTGCTTCTACACTGCAACAGGACATTTAGTCAGAAGGTCAAGAGGCCATTCAGCCCATCGTCTACTCCGCCAATCAATCATGACTGATCTATCTCTCCCTCCGAACCCCATTCTCCTGCCTTCTCCCCATAACCCCTGACACCTGTACTAATCAAGAATCTACCTAACTCTGCTTTAAAAATATCCATTGACTTGGCCTCCACAGCCTTGTGTGGCAAACAATTCAGCAGATTCACCACCCTCTGACCAAAGAAAGTCCTCCTCATCTCCTTCTAAAGGAACGTCCTTTAATTCTATGGCTATGACCTCTAATCCTAACCTCTCCCGCTAGTGGTAGATCAATTTCCCTCCTGGGATAAATAAAGTTATATCGTATCGTATTGTATCGTGGTGGAAACATCCTCTCTGCATCCACTCTATCCAGGCCTTTCACTAATCAGTAAGTTTCAATGAGGTCCCCCCTCATCCATCTAAACTCTAGCGAGTACAGGCCCAGTGCTGTTAAACGCTCATCGAATGTTCTGTGTGTTTGCACCTCTAGATTGGCACTCAAACAGACATCCTTTGCACGGAGAGGTCGCTATGACACAGGCACAGCTTTACCTTTTATTCTGTGGCAAACAGCTAGTGGTAAAAAAAAAAGAGTGTGTAGAATCATGTGGCAGCAATATTCAGCCCCTTGAGGGGAGGGGAAATTAAACTGGAAGGGAAATTGAATCACCTCTGCTGGATAAATTGAATTCCCATAAATATATGTGAAACCATTTGCATTTTGCTGGTCTCGCTGTCTGCTCCCATGCAGAATCATTCGTACGGACGGGCAGTTTGTAAAGGAGTGTGCTGATTGGGTTAGTGAGATGATGTGTATTTTCAAATATCATATTTCAATCTCTTCCGCCATTAACGGAGCAGCAGCAGAAGCAGCAGCAGCAGCAGCTGAATAAGAAATGGCACAAATCGCAGATATAACGAGAAAGTTTAGAAGCTCTCCTTCGCCAAAACGTTTAGCTGATAATGAAATGTGGCAACAGAGCCTTTGGGGAACGGCGCGAGAACTGTCGGGATCTTGGGCCCTGCACGGTGGATGAAGTGAGATGTGATGGGAGGTTTTTCTTGGCTTCGATCAGCCGGTGGGAACATCTGCTCGTTGAACCAGAGTCAACGATGTTGGCAAAGTAGCATTAGGGAGAGGGGAGATGAAGGAGAAGAGGAAGTCAGTGTCACTGCCAAAATACTGGTTCTCCATCTATCGGACTGGATGAGCCGCAGCTCATTGAGGAAGTCTGAAGAAATGTCCCTTTTACCCAGGGTGGGGGAATCAAGAACCAGAGGGCAGAGATTTAAAGGAAGAGGGGAAAGATTTAAGAGGGACCTGAGGGGCAACGTTTTCACTCGGAGGGTGCAGATATGGAACTAGCTGCCAGAGGGGGTAGTTGTGGGAAGGTAGCATTTCAATATTTACAGACATTTGGACAGGTACATAGATAGGAAAGGTTTCGAGGGATGTGGGCCAAACAGGGGCAGGTGCAGGTGGAACTGGTGTGGGCGGGGCATCTCGGTCGGCATGGGCAAGTTGTGAAAATTCTGGCAGTTAATTAGTGAGGTGCCCATAATTTGTGAGGAGCCGCTTGGGCCCTGCACGGTGGATGAAGTGAGATGCGATGGGAGGTTTTTCTTGGCTTCGATCAGCCGGTGGGAACATCTGCTCGTTGATCCAGAGTCAACGGTGTTGGCAAAGTAGCATTAGGGAGAGGGGAGATGAAGGGGAAGAGGAAGCCCACAAAGATATTATATCTCGCACAATGATGAGGTGGTGTACAGGAAGGAAACCGAGAGCTGAGTAACACGGTGCCATGACAGCAACCTTCTCCCTCAATGTCAACAAGATGAAGGAGCTAATTATCGACTTCAGGGAGTGAAGTGGCGTGCACTCCCCAATCAGCATCAACCGTGCCGAAGTGGAGAGCTTCGAACTCAAGAGCGTAAATATCGCCACAACTTTGTCTTGCCAACCACACTGAATCTCTAGCCAAGAGAGCAAACCACACCTTTACTTCCTCAAAAGACTAAATAATGACAAAGAAGTATAGGTTTGCAGGTTAATTGGCTTTGGTAAAATTATACATTGTCCCTCGTGTTTAGAATAGTGCTAGTGTGCGGTCGGAGTGGACTCGGTGGGCCGAAGGGCCTGTTTAAAGATTCTTCTGCAGATGCACATAGAATGCGTCCTGTCAGAATGCACCACACCTTGGTTTGGGAACAACTGTGTCCAAGACTGCGAGATTGCAGAGAATTGTGGATGTAGTCCAGTCCTTCACACATGCCAGTCTCCCTACAGTCCACTCCATCTCCACTTCACCCAGCCTCGGGAAAGCAGCCAACATAATCAAGAACCTTCTTTGCCCCAGTCAGAAGATGCAAAAGCTTGAAAGCACCTACCACTAGACTCTGAATGCTGTTAGTAGACGATTGAATGGTCCTCCCATAAGCTAGGAAGTTGCCTGGATCTTCCAACGCACCCCATTGTGGACACGGACGTTTTCTCTGCAACTGTTACACTTTATTCTGTAACACTATATTCTGCATCTGTTTTTATTCTCTTTGCACTACTTGTTGTATGTGGATGATTTGACTGTACTCATATATAGTAAGATTGATTGGATGGAGTCAAGTCAAGAGTGTTTTATTGTCGTGTGTCCCAGATAGAACAATGAAATTCTTACTTGCTGCAGCACAACAGAATATGTAAACAATGTACACTGTAAACAATAATAATAATAATAATAATAATAATAATAATAATAATAATAATAATAATAATAATAATAATAATAATAATAATAATAATAATAATAATAATAATAATAATAATAATAATAATAATAATAATAATAATAATAATAATAATAATAATAATAATAATAATAATAATAATAATAATAATAATAATAATAATAGTCTATTGTAGTTCAGAGCTTATTTGAGGTTGTGGTGTTTAATAGCCTGATGGCTGTTAGCATGCAAACAAAGCTATTCACTGTATCTCGGTACATGGGCCAAACACAGGCAGGTGGGATTGGTGTAGATGGGGCATGTTGGTCAGTGTGGGCAAGCTGGGTGGAAGGGCCTGTTTTCACGCTGTATGACTCTATGACTCTGACATGTGACAATAATAATCCAATATTCATGTACTCACCCATGTTGACTTTGCCAAAGGAACAAATGAATTTTGCGCACAGAGCATTAACGTACGATTAATGTTGTATTTCCTTTGTATTTCCAGTTCATTGTGCTCACTGGTAATTATTTTAGGGTGGCACAGTCACGTTGTGGTAGAGCTGCTGCCTTACAGCGCCAGAGACCCGGGTTCGATCGCGAACACAGGTGCTGTCTGTACGGAGTTAGTACATTCTACCTGTGACCATGTGGGCTTTGAAAAGCAAATATAATCAAACTCTGGGTGGCACAATGGCGCAGCGGTAGAGTTGCTGCCTTACAGCGCCAGAGACCGGAGTTCAATCCTGAACCCGGGTGCTGTCTGTACAGAGTTTGTACGTTCTCCCTGGGACGCATGGGTTTTCTCTGGGTGCTCTGGTTTCCTCCCACACTCCAAAGATGTCCAGGTTTGTGGGCTAATTGGCTTCTGTAAATTTGTAACGTTTCCTAGTGTGTAGGACAGTGTTAGTGTATGGCATGATCGCTAGTCGGCATGGTCCCGGTGGGCTGAAGGGCATGTTTCCACGCTATGTCTCTAAAATCGAAAGTAAAGTCTGAACAGTTATAGTGATATCACAAGTAAAGGATGTTTAAAATCTCTCTGCGCCTGACCCTGTCTACTACTGCATTATTGAAAGAGGTTTGAGATGGTAAGTGTTCCTTTATGATTTCAGCAATAAATCACTTCCAACTAGTATCTCATTATATTCACCATGCATTTATGTTCTATTGAAGAAACATATTTATCAGCTGTTAATTTGGTTGTAGCAAGGGTAACAAACTTGTACTGCATATGTCCTAGAAGCAAGGATTCAGGCCCTTCGGCCCACCAAGTCTACACCGATCAGCGATCCCCCGTACGCTAGCACTATCCTACACACTAGGGACAATTTACAATTTTTAACGAAGTCAAATTAACCTTCTAACCTGTATGCCTTTGGAGTGTGGGTGGAAACCGGAGCACCCGAGGAAAACCCATGTGGTCATAGGGTGAACGTACAAACTCCATACAGACAGCGCCCATAACCAAGATCAAAACCAAGTCTCTGGCGCTGTAAGGCAGCAGCTCTACCACGCAGCACTGTGCCGTCCAACTTGCCGGAGATTAGAAGAATGAGAGACAATAGAGTAATAGAGTGATACAACATGGAAACAGGCCTTTCAGCCCAACTTGTCCATGCCAGCCAAGATGCCCCATCTAAGCTGGTCCCATTTGCCTATGTTTGGCCCAAATCCCTCGAAACCTTTTTTTATCCATCTTTCTGTCCAAGGGTTTCCAGCACTTCATAATTATAAGATCAGAATTAGGCCATTCGGCCTATCAAGTCTACTCCACCATTCAATTATAGCTGATCTATCTTTCCCTCTGAACCCCATTCTCCTGCCTTCTCCCCATAACCCCTGACACTCTTACTCATCAAGAATCTGTCGATCTCTGCCTTAAAAATAAACAATGACATTGCTTCCACAGCCTTCTATCATCATATCATATATATACAGCCGGAAACAGGCCTTTTCGGCCCACCAAGTCCGTGCCGCCCAGCGATCCCCGTACATTAACACTATCCTACACCCACTAGGGACAATTTTCTTTAATAACATTTTTACTCAGCCAATTAACCTACATACCTGTACGTCTTTGGAGTGTGGGAGGAAACCGAAGATCTCGGAGAAAACCCACGCAGGTCACGGGGAGAACGTACAAACTCCTTACAGTGCAGCACCCGTAGTCAGGATCGAACCTGAGTCTCCGGCGCTGCATTCGCTGTAAAGCAGCAACTCTACCGCTGCGCTACCGTACCTGTGCCAATAAATTCCACAGATTCACCACCCTCTGATTAAGGAAATTCCTCCCCATCTCCTGTCCAATGGTACATCCTTTTATTCTGAGGCTACGGTTTCTGGTCCTAGACTCTCCTACAAGTGGAAACATCCTCTCCACATGTACTCAATCCAGGCTTTTCGCTATTTGGATAAGTTTCAATGAGATCCCCCCCTCATCCTTCTAAACTCCAGCGAATATAGGTCCAGTGCCATCAAATGCTCATCGTATATTAGCCCAATCATCCCTGGGATTATTCTCGCAAACCTCCTATGGACCCTCTCCAAAGCCAGCACATCTTTCCTCATGGAAGGAAATGGGGCCCAAAACTGTTCATAACACTCACAATTGCTCAAGATAAACTGCTTCGGTGAGCTTGAGAAAGGGTTCACAAATTGACCCCAGAATCAAACTACTCTGAATGACAGAAGTGTCCCAGCCCAATACGTCACCAATCCATGTTTTCCAAAGATGCTGCCTGACTCACTGAGTTACTCCAGCACTTTTGTGTCTTTGTTTGTACACCAGCACCTGCAGTTCCTTGTATCTTCTTCTGAATATCAGTGGGATGATAAATAATGGGCATAATTTCCTTGCTTATCTTCCGCATCCACCTGCAGGGATAGAGGACACTTCTAAAATTTCATTCCTTTGATGCTCATAAATTACAGGAAAAGAGTACAGTCGCTGTTTTATTATCCAATTCAGGGTGCCCCATTACAGGAAGGACGTGGAGGGGGTTTGGAGAGGGTGCAGAGGAGGTTTACCAGAATTATGCCTGGATTAGGCGGTATTAGCGACAAGGCTGGACAGACTTTAATTGTTTTCTCCGAAACGTCGGAGAGTGAGAGGAAACCTGATGGAAGTATATAAAATTATAAGAGGCATGGATGGAGTGGAACCAGTTAGAACTTTCTCCCCAGGGTGGAAATATCAAAAGACCCGAGGGCATCACTTTAAGGTGAGAGGGGCAATGTTTGAAGGGGATGTGTGGGGCAGGTTTTTTGACACAGGGCAGTGGGGGCCTGGAACACGCTGCCAGGGATGGTGGTGGGGGCAGATACCATAGTGGCATGTAAGGGGGCTTTTAAATAGACACATGGATATGCAGGGAATTGAGGGATATGGATCTTGTGCAGGCCGACAAGATTAGTTCATCATGGCATTGCATTCGGCATTGTTCCTGTGCTGCAGGTTTCTACCAGAGATAGACACAGAGTGCTGGAGCAACTCAGCGGGTCAGGCATCATCTCCGGAGAAAAAGAATGGGTGACGTTTCGGATCGTAACCTTTCTTCAGACTGTATTTTTCTGCGGTCTATTTTAGTGTAAGAGACTGAAAGAGGATGTCAGCATCCAAGATGAAAGACTATCCCTTTTGTGTGATGTACTTTTTCCCAGAGGCATGTAATTAATGGTACTATATTTGAACCAGTATTTAATCAATGAACTGTGATGCACCAAAGAGATAGGACGTTCTAAGTATTTTCCAAGGTAACTAACTGGCAGAAGGTAACAAAATAAAATTGATTTTGCTTGATTTGGTTTGAAATTGTCGCTTCTGTGCTCACCTTTCACATGACCTGAAGCTTTTACTTTTGAAGCCTGCTTTGTAATTTCTGCCAAGCTGGGCCTCGTTTTACAATGAGAAAACGGAGCTTTTCAAATAAGACCTGAGCAGGAATCATGTTTATAAGGCACTGACAAGATGGCGTCACGCACGTTCATCACAGCCCAACTTACCAACGCCGACCAACATGCCCCATCTACACTAGCCCCACCTGCCTGCATTTGGCCCATATCCCTCTAAACCCGTCCTATCCATGCACCTGTCTAAATATTTAAACATTGGGATAGTCCTTGCCTCAACCACCTCTGTGAGCGGCTCATTCCATACACCCACCACGCTTTTTCTGAAAAAGTTACCCCTCAGATCCCTATTAAATCTTTCCCCCCTCACCTTAAACTTATGTTCTCAGTACCTCGATTCCCCTACTCTAGGCAAGAATCTTTGCGTATCTACTCGATCTATTCCTCTCATGATTTTCCACACCTCTATAAGATCACCCCTCATCCTCCTGCACTCCAAGAAATCCAGTCCCAGCATGCCCAATCTCTCCCTATAGCTCAGATCCCCGGTTAATTGGCTTTGGTAAAAATTGTATATTGCCCCTAGGTGTGTAGGATAACGCTAGTGCACAGGGATTGCTGGCTGGCGTGGAATCGGTGGCCGAAGGGCCTGTTTCCTTGTTGTATCTCTAAAGTAAACTAAACTAAACTAAACTTGGGACAATTTACTGAAGCCAATTAACCTACAAACCTGTACGTCTATGGAATGTGGGAGGAAAATGGGGCATCCGGAGAAAACCCACGTGGTCACAGGGAGAACGTACAAACTGCGTACAGATAGCACCCAGGGTCAGGATTGAACCCCGGTCTCCGGTGCAGAAAGGCAGCAACTCTACCGCTACGCCACCCGGAGTTTGATTATATTTGCTTTTTAAAGCATATTAACCAGAGTGGGAAACAACAGCTAATTTGAGTGTTTTCCATTCTAAAAATACATTGGTTTCTTGAGTGGAAACAGGCTTTCTCTGCTGTGTTTGCCAAAGCTGCAAGCACTATATCAGTCTACAGTGCAATGCAGGGTTTCCAACTTTCCCGGATTGCTCCAATCTCCAGGAATGAAGGATAATCTGTGAGACACTCCAGGAGAAAAGTTGTGAGATTGTTATGGAAAAGAAGGAAGCCATTTGGCCCAGCAAGTCTATGCTAGCTCATATTAGAACAATCCCATCAGTCCAATGCCTCTTCTCTTTCCTCACAGACCGCCACATTATCCTCAGGCACAGTCATAGAGTTGTATGCCCATCAGACCCTGCTAACCATTTTACCTATCTACACTAACCCTGTTTGCCTCCATTAGGTCTGTGTCCTTCTATGCCTTGTCAATTTAAGTGCCTGTCTAAATGACTCAAATGTAGTGATTCTATTGATTTCACCACGTCCTCCGGCAAATAGTTCCATATATCAACTGTTCTTTCCCCTCAAATCCCTTTTAAACTCCCTCAATTCATATTTAACCTATGCCCGTTTAGTTCAGTTTAGTTTAGTTTAAACGTACAGTGTGCAAACAGGCCCTTCGGCCCACCGAGTCCACGCCAACCAACAATCCTTGTACACTAGTTCCATCCTTCACACTCGGGACTATTGACAGAAGCCAATCAACCTACAAACACGCACGTCTTTCGAGTGTGGGAGGAAACCAGAGCACCCGGAGAAAACCCACGCAGTCAGAAGGAGAACGTGCAAACTCTGTACAGACAGTACCCGTAGTTCGGATTGAACCCAAATCTCTGGGGCTGTGAGGCAGCAATTCTACCACTGTGCCGCTCTATATCTGTTTTTTGATACTCTTATCATGGGAAAAAGATTCTGACTAACCACCCGAACCATGCTTCTTATAACTTTATGTACACAATCAAGTCACCCCTCAGTCCCTTTTGCTCCAGGGAAAATAAGTCCAACCCATCAAATCTCTTTCTGTACCTAAAGTCCTTCAGTCCAGTCAATATCCCGGTTAACCTCCTCTACACTCCCCCTAGAGGGGGCGGCACGGTGGTGCAGCGGTATAGTGCCAGAGACCTGATTTCGATCCTGACTTCGGCTGCTGCCTGTACGGAGTTTGTCCGTTCTCCCTTTGACCGCGCGGGTTTTTGTCCGGGTGCTCCGGTTTACTCCCGCACTCCAAAGGCCTGCGTATTTGTAGGTTTACGCTTGTAGACCCGCGCCTCATGAACCCACCTCACTCGGCACAGATGCAAGAAGGTTATGCACTGAGCTAGGGTTGACAGGGGGTGCAGTGGGGCACAGAAACATATAGAAGGCATGCAGATTGCTCCAGCACCGCGGGAACTGGTGCTTTTAGGTGGGCGGTGCGGTTATAAATGGCAAGAAAATAATAATAGGTGTTTGTGATCGAGTCACAGAGCATAGAGACAACAACGAAAACTCCCCATGCACTGGGTGTGCAGAGAGCAGCAATTAAGCTTTCACCTCTGTGTAGGAAGGAACTGCAGATGCTGGTTTAAATCGAAGATAGACACAAAAAGCTGGAGTAACTCAGCGGGACAGGCAGCATCTCTGGAGAGAAGGAATGGGTGACGTTTCGGGCCGAGACCCTTCTTCAGACCGATGTCAGGGGAGTGGGCGGAGACAGTAAGTCGGAGACAGTAAGACTGGTGGCAGAACTGGGAAGGGGGAGGGGGATGGAGAGAGAGGGAAAGTAAGGGCTACGAAGTTAGAGAAGTCAATGTTCATACCGCTGGGGTGTAAGCTAGCCAAGCGAAATATGAGGTGCTGTTCCTCCGATTTGCGCTGGGCCTCACTCTGATAATGGAGGAGGCTCAGGACTGCAAGGTCAGATTGGGAATGGGAGGAGGAGTTAAAGCTTTCACTTCTGCTATGGTTAGAACTAATGATAGCCTCAGGGAGTCCGCTGACAGAACTTGGAGGTAGGATCTCACTGTTAGTCCTAGGGCAATTTGGAGGCAGATCAACTGTGATTGCTGAAGGATTCAGACACTGCATCAAACAAGGATTCGGAATCGGGATTCGGAATCTCTACTTCGAACGGTGTGGAGGAAGGAACTGCAGATGCTGGTTTACACCGAAGATAGACACAAAATGGTGGAGTAAATCAGCGGGCCAGGCAGCATCTCTGGAGAACATGGATAGGTGACATTTTGGGTTGAGACCCTTCTTCAGACTTAGTGAGCATGAAGATGGCGATGGTATCACAAAATGCTGGAGTAACTCAGCAGGTCAGGCAGCATCTAGGAGAGAGGGAATGGGTGACGTTTCGGGTCGAGACCCTTCTTCAGTCTGAAGATGGTGATGACAATGCAAAATCTGACCTTCATAAGGCTTCATGGAGCGTAAAATAGTTCAATGGGTTCTTTATTATCACGTGTACCAAGGTAAAGTGAAATACTTTTTTTGAACACAGCTCAGCAAGACTAGCACGACACATAAGCATAAGGCCCCGGTTGGTACAGAATGTACAGAACAGCCCAGCAGTTCATATGCAAGAGGTGCCATTTTGGGGGCATTTTGCAGTCCCAGCCGCACTTGGCCACAAAGGCCTGTTGCAGCCATCACCTCCATCCCGGTCGTCCCGCGAACCATCGTCCCTCTCCTCGAATGGCCCTCCACAGCGCATGTTCCCTGGGGAGGCGCGATGGTAAGAACCCCCCCACCTCCAGTTCTCCAGTTCTCCTCACTGGGCCTTTTGTCCATCATCCACCGCCGTCTCTCTCCATCTTCCCTTCCGTAAGTCGGGGAGTTCCTGCGCTCTCATCTGGACTGAGCTACCTGCAAAGGTGGAGGAGGCAAGTTAGACTCCATCCATAGAGGAATTGCAAATGTACCTGGAAAGGAAAGCATCGCAAGGCTATGGGGAACGAGCAGGGGAAGTGGGAATAATCAGGTGCCTCCTTCAAACAAGGGCAGGCTCAACAGATTTCAGGCCCCCCCGGCGGACACGACTCTGCCATTCTATTTGAACTTGTATTTAATGTCTTATTCTATCTGCAGTTTGAGGTTTAATAGTGAGCCTCTGATGTTATTTTTTCGGACCCCGCCAATTCACAGTGGGCTGTGAGCAAAGTCAGATCCATTGTCATAATCGGATCCGTAACAAGCGCTGAAGGAGTTTTTAATTCAGTTCAATCATTCACGACCTCAGGAATAAAATGAATCCTTTAAATCCTTTTTTTTTTTAAATCAAGATGAAAAATGAAAGGTTAACCAATATTTCACTTAGTTCTTGACATGCATGACTTTTTTTAACTTTAGACTTTAAAGATACAGCGTGGAAAGAGGCCCTTCAGCCCACTGAGTCCGTGCTGACCAACGATCATCCTATACATTAATAATAATAATAATAATAATAATAAGCATTTATTTTATATAGCGTCTTACCAAAAGCTCAAAGCGCTTTACAAAAACAGTCACAACATAAAAACAAACAGACAAACTATCCTGACGGAGAAGCGGCGAACAAACAGCGCCAGCGTCCTCTCACGTCAGGGTCCGGCAGTAGACAACAAAAAGCACAGGACACACAGATACAATTCTAACACAAACAGCCATCACAGTGATTGCTCCAGGCACACCCTCACTGTGATGGAAGGCAAAGAAAAGTCATTATCTCCTCATTCTTCTCCCGTGGCGCCACGAGGCGATCGAGGCTCCCGACTTTTGAAGCCCCCACCGGGCTATCCTACAAACTAGGAACAATTTACAATTTTACCAAAGCCAATTAACCTACAAAATTTGCACGTCGTTGGAGTGTGGGAGGAAACTGGAGCACCTGGAGAAAACCCACGCAGTCACAGGGAGAACGTCAAACTCCATACAGACAGCACCCGTGGTCAGGATTGAACCCAATTCTCTGGCGCTGTAAAGCAGCAACTCTACCGCTGTGCCACCGTGCCATCCCAATCAGTCTTCTCCAAATCAGTCACAACCTCTGGCATAAAACTAATGCTTTAAATCCTTTAAAAAAAATCAAGATGAGAAATAAAAGATGAACCAATATTTCACTTAGTTCTCGGTGTGAAATTCTGTCAATCCAGAGCCCTGGGTTAATATATAAGCCTGCAAAATCATGGGCTTATATAATAATCCTTCTGATGTCTGTACTGAGATTGAATGAAATGAGAGCAAGATACTTATGTTTTTTTTGTTTTTTTTTGGCTCTTCGAATAGTAGGGTTGTTCCAATTATCACACTGCCAAAATACCACAGGTTCCACAAAACGGAAATTAAAAGAGAGGATACTGGAAATACCCAGCATGTCAGGCAGCATCTATAGGGATGAAAGCGTTAACCTTGTATCATCATTTCATTTCCCAGCTTCCACCCTGTCACAGACCTTCCATACAACATAGAACAGGGCAACAAATTTGCACCGACCAGCGATCTCCGCACACTAACACTATCCTACACACGAGGGACAATTCACAATTTTACGTAAGCCTATCAACCTACAAACCTGTACGTCTTTGGAGTGTAGGAGGAAACCGGAGCTCCTGGAGAAAACCCACACGGTCACGGGGAGAATGTACCAACTCCGTACAGACAGTCATTGTCAGGATTGAACCTAGGTTCCTGGCACTGTGAGGCAGCAACTCTACCGTTGCACCACCGTGCCGCCCAGGTAAATTGGTTTGTAGGTAAATTGGCTTGCAGGTAAATCGCCCCAGGTGTGCAGGGTGTGGCTGAGAGAGAGGGATAACATAGTTCACACATAAATGGGTGATCAATGGCTGGCATCTGTGGTGCCGTGAGGCATCAGCTCTACCAGCTGCGCCACTGCGCTGGGTGTAATGTTTCCTGTGGCTGAGGTGCCTGGAAGCAATGGGTTGATTGTTGGAAATATGGATATGGATAAGTACATGAATATGTACATGGATATGCACATGGATATGCAAGGAATGGAGGGATATGGATTATGTGCAGGCAGATGTTGGGGCTGCCATCATGTTCGGCATAAACGTGTGGGCCGAAGGGCCTGTTCCTGTGCTGCTCTGCAGTATGTTCTATATTCTAAGTGCTGATTGATTCTCTTCCCATTATCCATGCAGCCAGTGTTATCATAACAACTCTCTATATCCTAATCTCAATCAGTTCTCGCACACCCAGAAAAAGACACATAAGGGACAAAGGTTGGTGGAGAAGGTTGCTGGAGGAGGGTGAGAAGAGGATAGTATGGATCAAAAAAACCAGGATAGATTTGTTGGGCTGATTCCCGAATGAACATATTGATGTGAAACAAGATCGCAAGAGATAGTAGAGAAATGTGGACGTAACCCAAACCATCACGCAAACCAACTTCCCTTCCATTGACTCCATCGACACTTCACACTGCCTCGGCAAGGCCACCAGCATAATTAAGGACCAGTCTCACTCTGGTCACTCCCTCTTCTCCTCTCTCCCATCAGGTAAAAGGTACAGCAGTCTGAAAATGCACTCCTCCAGATTCAGGGACAGTTTCTTCCCAGCTGTTATCAGGCAACTGAACCATCCCCTCTCTCACCAACATGAGTGTGGTCCTGCCCTCCCATCTACCTCATTGGAGACCGTTGAACTAATTTTGCTCGGACTTTATCAGACTTTATCTTGCACTATATGTTGTATCCTTTATCCTTTATCTTTATCTGTACAGTGTGGATGGCTTGATTGTTAACATGTATAGTCTTTTCTTTGACTGGATAGCATGCACCAAAAAGCTATTTCAAAGAGTAATTAATAGTCAATCACAGTGCTGGGGGTGTGGAGTTGCATATTGACTAGGGCCAGCGAGATTTCTTGCCCTTAGGGCTTTAGTGCACCTAATGGATATTTAACAGCGACCCATTCATAGATTCAGAGTTACCTGGGATTTCAGATTATTTAATTAACTGTATTTAAATTCCCCAACGGCCAGGGTAAGATGCAAACTCACATCCCTTGATCATTAATTCAGACCGGTGGATTACGAGTCCAGTAACGTAACCATTGTACTGTGTTCCCTTTAGACATGAGAGATGAGAGCAAACTTAGATTTAGTTTAGTTTAGTTTAAGGATACAGCATGGAAACAGGCCCTTTGGCCCACCGAGTCCGCGCTGACCAATGATCACCCGTACACCAGTTCTATCCTACACATCAGGACAATTTATAGAAGCCAACGAACCTACAAACCTGCACGTCTTTGGAGTGTGGGAGGAAGCCGTAGCACCCAGAGAAAACCCACGCGATCACAGGGAGAACTTGCAAACTCCATACAGTCAGGATTGAACCCAGGTCTCTGATTCTGTAAGGCAGTCCTCCACTCTAGATCTTACGCCACTCTTTGTTCCATCTCCTGAGTGTGTCATGCGGAACCCTAACAGATATATCTTTATATATTTCTTTGCCTTCCATCACAGTGAGGGTGTGCCTGGAGCAATCACTGTGATGGCTGTTTGTGTTAAAATTGTAATTGTGTGTCTTGTGTTTTTATTGTCTACTGCCGGACTCTGACGTGAGAGGACGCTGGCGTTATTTGTTCGCCGCTTCTCCGTCAGGATAGTTCGTCTGTTTGTTTTTATGTCATGACTGTTTTTGTAAAGCGTCTTTGAGCACTTGGAAAAGCGCTATATGTGAAAAACACTGCCGTGCGAATGAAATCAAATTACATTGAATCAAGTGGCAACAAAAATACAACAGCATCAGTATAGTATCGGCACTGCATCTAATTTGCTGGTCTGAAGAGAGGCATCTGAGACAATTCCAATGCTGATCTTTCAGTGGACAATCAAATAAAATGACTGCAACCTTCTGGGGTTGTAAAGCAATCCGTGTCATTAGCATCATAGAGTGATACAGCACAGAAACATGCCCTTCTGTCCACTAAATCCATGCTGACCATCAATCACCCATTTACACTAATCCGCCATTTTCCCCAAATCCACAAAACCATAAGACATAGGAGCAAAATTAGACCATTCGGCCCATCGTCTGTTCCGCCATACGGAAAAGATTTACGCAGATGCTGCCAGCACTCGATGTTGCCAGGGTCTGAGCTGTATGGAGAGGGTGGGCAGACTTGAACTTTTTACTTCGAGCGCAGGAGGATGAGGGGGTAATCTTATAGAGTTGTATAAGATCATGAGGGGAACAGCAAGTGTAAATACACAGAGTTAAGAACTATGCACATCGGTTTAAGCTGAGAGGGAAAAGGTTTAGGGGTTATGGGGAGAAAGCAGGCAGGAGAATGGGGTTGAGAGGGAAAGATAGATCAGCCGTGATTGAATGGTGGAGTAGACTTGATGGGCCGAATGGCCCAATTCTGCTCCTACAACTTATGAATGTGTATTTAGTAGGAACCTGAGGGTCAACATTTTCACACAGAGGGTGTGGGGCATATGGAACGAGTTACCAGAGGAGGTAGATGAGGCAGGGCCGTTTTTACAGCATTATGGCCCCCGGGCAAAGCAGTGTACTGGGGCCCCTACCGTTACTCTCCCCACCCCCCTTTCCCTACCAACCCCCCCCCGTTGTGCCAGCGAAAAGCACTTACCAAAAAGCACTTAGCGATGGACTTAGGGTGCTACATTGTTGCGAAAAGCACTTACAGATCGCTGTGATAAGCACTTAGGGACCGAAAATGTTGCGAAAAAAACACTTATTGAACCTACATTTTTAAAGTAGTATTTATTTATTGCAAGTCACTTAACATACACAGATCAGCATGGGGCCCCCATGCTCGTGGGGCCCCGGGCAAGTGCCCATCAGGCCCATGCGTTAAGACGGCCCTGAGATGAGGCAGGTACTGCAACAGCATTTAAAAGGCATTTGGACAGGTATGTGGATAGGGGAGATTTAGAGGGGTTTGGGCCAAATGTGGGCAGTAGGGATTAGTGTAAATGGGGCTTCTTGGTTGACATGGCAAATTGGGCCAAAGGACCTCGTTTCCATGCTGAATGACTCTATGACTCTCTTTAACAAATGGGATTTTGCACTATCTGCATAATGTCACCTCTTTCTAGGAACCACCATTATTTCTGGGCATGTCGTATGTCATCCTTTTACTTGAATTGCCTGATATTTTGGGCTCAGTAACTACTTTGTTGGCTTGAGATGCCATGCTGCTGCAGAGACATTTCCATGGCGATATGCAAAGGAGGTTGTTTTCATAACTTCTGAGGAAAGTTGTTTATGGTGTGCGAAGTGCAATTGTTACATGCTGCTGAGAATATTAATGAATCGTCTATTGTTCAGCACTGTATCTCCTAGAGTTTTACTTGGCATTTTTACTTAGAATGGAGATGAGGAGGGATTTCTTTAGCCAGAGTCCACACTAAACTAAACTCTGGCTAGAGAAATCCCTCCTCATCTCCATTCTGAGTAAAAATGCCAAGTAAAACTGTAGGAGATACAGTGCTGAGCAATAGATACAGCATGGATACAGCATGCCGAACAACGATCACCTGTACACTAGTGTAAGAAAATAACTGCAGATGCTGGTACAAATCGAAGGTATTTATTCACAAAATGCTGGAGTAACTCAGCAGATCAGGCAGCATCTCAGGAGAGAAGGAATGGGTGGCGTTTCGGGTCGAGACCCTTCAGACTGAAGACCCGTACACTAGTTATATCCTACACATGAGGGGCAATTTACAGAAGCCAATTAACCTACAAACCTGCACATCTTTGGGATGTGGGAAAAAACTGGAACTCCCGGAGAAAACCCATGCGTTCACAAGGAGAACGTAGAAAAACTCCGAAGAGACAGCACCCGTAGTCAGGGTCGATCCCGGGTCTCTGGAGTTGAGGGTGGTGAGCCTGTGGAATTCATTGACCGTTGTGGAGGCCAAGTCATTGGAGATTGATGGGTCTCTCGATTAGTAAGGAGAAGAAGGCAGGAGAATGGGGTTGAGAGAGAAAAATAGATCAGTCCTGATCAAATAGCAGACCAGACTTAATTGTCCTAATTCTGCTTCTATGTGTTATGGTCTTCTGGGCTGAAGGTGGCTGAACATGCACATTTTTGCCCAAATCCTTTTTTAAGGAGTGAGAACAAACATTCTTAATGTCAGTTTAAAGATACTGCACGGCATATAGCCTACAACCAACACGTCCACACCGACCATCCATCAATTATTTACACTAGTTCTATGTTCTCCCACTTTCTAATCCACTCCCTGCATGTTAGGAGCAATTTTACAGAGGGTAATTAACCCACAAATCACGCGTGTATGGGAGGTGGGAGGACTCTTGTGTACTGCCTCAGTATAATCTACTACTCTCATATTCTTGTACTTGGGTATGATTGTGCTCATGCATAGAAAGATTTTATTTAAATGGATGCAAAAAATGAATTTCACTGTACCAAGGTTCATGTGACAATAAAGTACCATTGAATCATTGAAACCTGAGCACCCGGAGGAAACCCACGTGGTCAAAGCATGATTGAGACTTTAGAGATACAGCATGGAAACAGACTCTTCGGCCCAATGAGTCCGCACCGACCAGCGATCACCCCACACACCAGAACTATCCTAAACACGAGGGACAATTTAACAATTTTATTTTAACCGAAGCCAATTAACCTGCAAACCTGTACATCTTTGGAGTGTGGGAGGAAACCGGAGCACCCGGAGAAAACCCACTCGGTCACAGGGAGAGCGTACAAACTGCGTACAGACAGCACCCGGGATTAGGATCTAACCCAGTTCTCTCGTACTATGAGTAGCAGCTCTACCACCTGCGCCACCCATTTTCCTGATGAACATCTTTGGAAAGCAATGGGAAAATTAAGGTGCCTGCTGTTATTGCTGTACTTGTCAAGTGTGGGTTGGAATGAAGTCCTATCCTCATTAATAAGAGAAATCTGGCAATGTCTGAGCGCTGTCAGTTCAATCAGTGCTGGTGCAGTGAAGACATGTTTGAGGCAAGTTTTCCCTGCAGTTTCTCTGCGGATATATCTGTTATTTGAGTGCAGGAAGCTCTAGCTGATGTCTTACAGTCATAAGCTTTCTGGCAGGGTAAGGCTGCTGTAAAGAATTACTTATGCTTCCCTTCACTTTCTGGGTCCCTCAGTGGGAATACAATTGATCTTCAGATGAGTTGGACATCCATCTCTGTCTCTCCGTGGCATTTAGCTTTGTGACAGAGCTCTGACAGGCTCTCGGCTCTGAACCTCGGCAAATGGCTACACGTGTCAGGTGTTGGCTCACACCACGGGCGAGCCTGGGAAATATTAATGAAGTTGTGTTTATTTAACAGGCGTCCCTTTTCCCCTAATCAATCAGGGGAAAGAGTCAGCGGTGAATGAAAGCCCTTCTCTGCTCCCTCAGACATTGCCATTCCACAGGCAGAGTCACAGTGGATGAGGCATTACACAGTGCAGTTTGCACTTGACGATACCAGAGTTAAAACTGTTGTCCGCACTGAGTTTGTGCGTTCTCCCTGTGACCGCGTGGGTTTTCTCCGGGTGCTCCGGTTTCATCCCACGTTCCAAAGATGTACAGGTTTTTAGGTTAAATGGCTTCGGTAAAGATGGTAAATCTGTCCCTACTGTGTAGGATAGTGCGAGTGTATAGGGAACGCTGGTCGGTGTGCCAAAGGGCCCGTTTCCACTCACTGTCTCTAAAACTAAAGCTAAAACCAAAAACCGCAGCAAACACCAACATTTCTCCAGCTGCAGATGTGCTTTTAGACTTTAGACTTTACAAATTCAATTTCAATTGCTCCATTTCAATTGCTTCAAGAACCCAAGGTCATAAAGTTTATGGTGAGGGGGGAAAGAATTAATCGGAACCTGAGGGGCAACATTTTCACACAGAGGGTGTTGGGTACATGGAACGAGCTGCCAGAGGAGGTGGTAGAGGCAGGTACTATAACAACATTTAAATGATTCTGGGACAGGTACATGGATAGCAATGGTTGAGAGGGAAATGGGCCAAACACGGGGAAATGGAACAAGCTTAAAAGGAGCATCTTGGTCGGCATAACAAGTTGGGCCGAAGGTCCTTTTTCATGATCTATTACTCTGTGACTCTATGACTATGACACTGGGCAACATATATCTCATTGGGTTTTCCCAGCATTTATTCCCCATCCCCAGTTGCCCCAGCAGTAAGGGCTTGCTGGCCAGTTTAAAGCCAATTAGATTGTAAAAAGTCTGGAGTTACATATCGACCAGACCTGGTAATAAGGCAGATGAGATTTTAAAACAATTTGATGGTTTCACAGTCACATTTATCAATAACACCTGCTTATCTCAGATTTAATTAATCACTTGAAGATAAAGCCTGCAGATGCCATGACGGGATTCGAACTCAGTCTCCGGATTGGTCATCACGGCAATTGCAGATGGTCAGCAACTTAGCCGGCGCATTGCAGCACCAGCTTGAGAAACAAAGAGTTGCATTTCAGTAGCGCCACATGTCACGTGAGGCCATTGGAAAGTGCCACACAGGCACTGAAGGGCTGCCACTGTTGTGGTTTTAGAACTATGTTGGTGAATATGCGTGAAGCAAGTTCCTGAGACGTTTGGCATGTCCACAACAACTGCTACCAACTTCTCCAGATGCGCCATAGAAAGCATTTTATTGCGATGCATGGCAGCATGGTTTGGGAATAGCACCATCCAAGACTGCAAGGAATTGCAGAGAGTTGTAGATGCAGCCCAGACCATTGTGCAAACCCCAACCTCCCTTCCATTGGTTCCATCTACACTTGACGCTGCCTCAGCAAGGCCACCAGCATAATCAAGGACCAGACTCGCCCCGGTCACTCCGTCTTTCCCCCTCTCCTATCTGCCACGAGGTATTGAAGTTTGGAAACGTACACCTCCAGATTCAGGGACAGCTTCTTCATAGGTATTATCAGGTAACTGAACCCTCCGCTCACCAACTAGAGAGTGGACCTGCCCTCCCATCTACCTCATTGGAGACCTTCGAACTATCTTTAATCGGACTTTATCATGCACACAACATTATGCCCTTTAAATGTACACTGTGGGTGGCTTGATAGTAATCATGTGTATTTTTTTCATTGAATGGATAGCAAGCAAAAAAAGGTTGGTGCATGTGAGAATAATAGACTATTGTAGTGGCTCACAGCTCCATCGGCCCAGGTTCAATCCTGACCATCGTTGCTGTCTATGTGGAGTTTACAAGTTCTCACTGTGATTGTGTGGGGACTGGTAGATTAATTAGCCACTGTAAATTGCTCCTAATGTGTAGGTAAATAGTAGAATTAATGGACTGTTGATTGGAATGTGGGAAGAATAAAATGGGATTAACGTAGGATTAGTGTAAATGGGAAGTTGAAGTTTGGTGCAGAGTCATAGAGTCAGACAGCACAGAAAAGCCCTTTGGCCCAAGTCGTTCATGCTGACGAAGATGTCCCATCTATGCTAGTTCCATTTGTCAATGTTTGACCCATATCCCTCTAAACCTTTCCGATAGGACATTATTCCTTGGAGTGCAGGGGAATAAGGGGTGATCTTATATAGAGGTGTAGAAAATCATGAGATGTATAGATCAGGTAAATGCACAGAGTTGCCCAAAGTAGGAGATTTGAGAACCAGAGAACATGGGTTTAATGTGAGAGGGGAAAGATTTAATAGCAACCTGAGGGATAACTTTTTTACACAAAGGGTGTTTACACAAAATGCATGGAACGAGCTGCGGGAGGAGATAGTTGAGGCTGGGACTATCCAAACATTTAAGGAGCAGTTAGACGGGTACATGGATAGGACAGGTTTGGAGGGATGTGGATAAAACATGGGCAGCTGGGACTAATGTAGCTGGGATATGTTGGCCGGTGTAGGCAAGTTGGTCCGAAGGACCTGTTTCCACGCTGTATCACTCTATGACTCTATGACTAGGTAACGGTGGAAAAAGTGAAGATGTTTACAGTCTGGGCTGTGGGAGTTGTGCGAGGGAACTTGCTGGAGGTGTGTAACTTTTACAACGTTTAAGAGACATTTAGATAAGTACATGGATAGAATAGGTTTAGAGGGGTATCGGCCAAATGCAGGCAGACAGGACTAGAGTAGATTGGACATGTTGGTTGGTGTGGGCAAGTTGGGCCGAAGGGCCTGTTTCGGCACTGTATGACTATGCATCTATCCATGTACCTGTCCAAGTGTCTTTTATATGTTGTTATTGTACCTGCCTCACTCATTTCCTCTGGCGTACCAATGAGTGGCAGTCTAATTCCCTGCTGTATTGCTCTGCACACCAGAATTAAGGGGGAAAAGGGAGAATTTTGCTCCTTGGGATTTAATTGAAAAGCATTTCACTGAAAGCAGAACCCAGTTCACTGTAGATATCCAGAAAAACACATCAAATATTTAACCTCAAAACACCCGCGGTCTTCAATCTGGACAAAATGGCTCAACTTTAGAGGTGAAGTGAGAATGGGTCCCCTTGATACCAGGGGAGCATATGACCAAGTGTGGCATCAAGAGTCCATGTTAAAACTGATGGCAATGGGCACCAGACCAACTATTTATCAGCAAAGATCCCCCTGAGGCGCACCAGGGGAAGGAAGCTGGACGAGCCAGGAAAGAGACATCGGTTCACTGGTCGATTCACAGACCCAAGGAAGGTAATGGCTGGAGGCCCCGGAAAGGGCTCCGCTCATGTCAACTAGAGCACGGACTGGACTATGAAAATAGAGCCAAAACATGGCGCCTCTTGCATGTGGGATCAGTGGACTGTTTCTGTTCACTCGCTAATTGGGGAAGGGTCTGGCAATACTCCACTGGACTGCTTGTAATAAAATAATTTCACACTCTCGGTCTTATGAGCGGTGCCCATTCCAGGCATGTCCCAGACTGCTCGCCCGTCCACCTTTGTTCCCCGGGGAGGGGGGGGGTGGAAGCCTCCCGCAGCCGACCTCGGAGGTGGGGTAGGCCAGAGCCCGGTTCCCTCTCTTCTCCTACCGGCCTCGCTCCTCGCCTGTCACGTCCGCCCTTATCACCGGCTCCACCTTCCCGTTCTCATAATTAAACCATGCGGGGGGGGGGGGGGGGGGGGGGGGGGAAGGAATCCAGTTGCCGAAAGATCCATTTGCATCTGATTAAAGACAGATTTGTTTTTGTCGTCTTGGTTTTTTTTTAGTGCAGCCTCTGCCTCCAGCGAGAGTGTCCAGCTTCCTTCTGCTATTGATCACCAGTGAAATTAGAAAGGGATTAATTATTCATCTGCATCCATGAGTAATTACTCCAGGATATTGTGGCTATAAAACTGAAATGTCTTTGTTAAAGGCCAACAGATTTCCCCACGTTAGTGTGCCGAAGGTCCATTAATCCATCGGATTGCCAGTGTGGACACTTAAAGAGGCAATGTCTTCTTGAAAGTTTTGCATTTGATATCTGCAAATCTTTCTCTTCCACTTTAGTTTAATTTATTGTCACCTGTACCAACCAAGGTACAGTGAGACACTTTTAGTTTAGTTTAGTTTAGAGAAATAGTGCGGAAACAGGCACTTCGGCCCACCGAGTCCGCGCCGACCAGCGATCCACCCACACTGACACTATCCTACACACTAGGGACAATTTACAATTTCTGAAGCCAATTAACCTACAAACCTGTGTGTCTTTGGAGTGTGGGAGGAAACTGGTGCACGACCACATGGTCATGGGGAGAACGTACAAAATCCATACGGACAGCACCCATAGTCAGGATCAAACCTTGGTCTCTGCTGCTGTAAGGCAGCAACTCTACCCCTGCTCCACCATGCCACTGATGCTGTGCCGTCCAACTTTTGTTGCGTGCTAACCAGTCAACGGAAAGACTATACATGATTACAATCGAGCTAACCACAGTGTACAGATACATGACAAAGGGAATTGAGTTCAAGGTAAAGCCCAGTAAAGTCCGATTAAAGATAGTCCAAGGGTCTCCAATGAGGTAGATGGTAGATCAGGACCGCTCTCTAGTTGTTGATAGGATGCTTCAGTTGCCTGATTACAGCTGGGATGAAACTGCCCCAGAATCTGGAGGAGTGCATTGTCACACTTCTGTACCTCTTGCCTGTTGGGAGAGGGGAGAAGAGGGAGTGACTGGGGTGAGACTCAGCCTTGATTATGCTGGTGGCCTTAGCTAAAAGCTTCACTTCAAACTATCCATTTTAACTCCCCTTCCCATTCCCATACCGATCTTGCTGTCCTGGGCCTCCTCCATTGTCAGATTAACGCCACACTCAATCTTCCTCAATTTTGGTCTCCAAATTTGAGAAAGGACATTCTTGCTATTGAGGGCATGCAGCGTAGGTTCACTAGATTAATTCCCGGAATGGCGGGACTGTCCTATGTTGAAAGACTGAAGCGACTAGGCTTGTATACACTGGAATTAAGATGGATGAGAGGGGACCTTATTGAAACAGATAAGATTATGGAGAGCTTGGACATGTTAGAGGCAGGAAACATGTTCCCAATGTTGGGGGAGTCCAGAACCAGGGGCCACAGTTTAAGAAAAGGGGGTAGGCCATTTAGAACGGAGATGAGGAAAACCTTTTTCAGTCAGAGAGTTGCAAATCTGTGGAATTCTCTGCCTCAGAAGGCAGTGGAGGCCAATTCTCTGGATGCTTTCAAGATAGAGCTAGATAGAGCTCTTAAAGATAGCGGAGTCAAGGGATATGGGGAGAAGGCAGGAACAGGGTACTGATTGAGAATGCTCAGCCATGATCACATAGAATGGCGGTGCTGGCTCGAAGGGCCGAATGGCCTACTCCTGCACCTACTCCTGTCTATTATCGATTGTCTATTGGAGGAACAGCACCTCATGTTCCTTTTGGGTTGCTGACAACCCAACGGTATGAACATTGAATGGTCCAATTGTAAGGAACATGAACCCTCCCCCCCCCTCCCATCTCACTTTCCTGTGCCCCCACCCACCCCAGTGCACACCAATTTGGCTCACTATTTCTCCCCTTTCACCTATATTCCTTCCTCTGACAGGTTTGGAGGAATATGGGCCAAGCAAAGGCAGGGGGGATCAGTGTAGATGGGACATGTTGGCTGGTGTGGGGAAATTGGGCCGAAGGACCTGTTTCCACGCTGTTCGACTTTATAACTATCTCTAGCCTTTGTCCACCCATCGGCCAATCAAGCCTCCTCACCTGTATCCACCTATCACTTGTCCGGCTTTATACCGCCCCCACCTCTTTTTCAACTTTCTCCCCCCCCCCACTACAATCAGACTGAAGAACGGTCCCGAGTCGAAATCTCGCCTGCCCATCGCCTCCACAGATGTTGCCTGACCCACTGAGTTACTCCAGCACTGAGTGTTTTACTTTTATTCAAACAACCCCATTCTAAGAAGAAGATGTATCTTGAGGAAGTGCCGTAGCTCATAGAGCCACTGCCTCCTGGAGCTGGAGACCTGGGTTCCATCCACGTGGAGTTTGCATGAACTTCTTATAACCACATGGATTTCCACCAAGATGCTCCTGTTTCCTACCAAAGACATGTAATTTGGTAGGATAATTGGCTACTGTAAATTGCTCCATGTTGAACTGAATTGAATTAAAATGAATTGAACTGAATTGAAGTGAATTGAAATGAAAGATACAGCATGGAAACAGCTCCTACAGTCCACCGAGTCCATGTTGACCATCGATCACCTGTTCACACTAGTTTTATGTTATCCTACGTTTGCATCCTCTCTCGACTAGTACCACTCCCACACACTTTTACAGAGGCCAACTAACCTCCAAACCCGCACGTCTTTGGGTTGTGGGAGGAAACCGGAGCACCCGGAGGAAACCCGTGTGGTCACAGGGAGAATTGCACACAAGATTGGGATGGAACCTGGGTCTGTGCCGCTGTGAGGCAGTAGCTCCACCAGCTGTGCCACTTTGCCGCTCTCCTGAAGTGTGAAGGTGAGGGATTGAACTTGGGACAAATTGACCCCCCTGATTCTCCCGCAAGGAGTGATGTACAGTGGTAGATTAACACAATAACAGTAGGTTTATCGGGATGTGGGAGACGTTTTCCCGGTTGGCGGAGCAGCCCAACATAACGGGTTGTGCTGGCATTGGAGAGGGGCAAGAGGAAGTTTACGAGAACGTTCCTGGGGATGAGTGGGTTAACGTACGATGTGCGTTTGGAGGCACTGGGCCTGTACTCGCTGGAGTTTAGAAAGATGAGGGGGAACCTCATTGAAACTTAACGAATAGTGAAAGGCCTGGATTGAGTGGATTATGGAGAGGATGTTTCCACTAGTGGGAGAGTCTAGGACCAGAGGGCACAGCCTCAGAATAAACAGTCATACCTTTAGAAAGGAGTTGTGGAAGACTTTATTTAGTCAGAAGGTGGTGAATCTGTGGAATTCCTTGCCACAGGCAGCTGTGGAGGCCGTCAATGGATATTTTTAAGGCGGAGATTGGCAGATTCTTGATTAGTACAGGTGTCAGGGTTTTATAGAGAGAAGGCAGGAGAATGGGGTTGAGAGGGAAAGATAGGTCAGCCATGATTGAATAGTGGAGTAGACTTGATGGGCCGAATGGCCTAATACTGCTTCTATAACTGATGAACAGGAAACATCTTCTCGAAAGCCATCTTTATAACCTAAGAAACACATTTTAAAAATAACAAGGTCATAAAAAGCCAGGGCTATACTTTAGTTATGAAAGATTTGATGTAAACACCTGGAGCAAAGACCCTATATTGCATTTTGAAGATTCAATAACTCAACACTTTGAACAACACTCGATTAGATGCTGTTGACAAGGTAACATTTAAGATCAATGTAATATCCTCTGGTTTCCCTGTTGCTCTGGAGACAAAGCTTCTTTGTGTTTGTGTCTCTGATGGTATTGAGAGGCCGGAACTATTATTCTGTGTAGGAAAGAACTGCAGATGCTGGTTTAAATCGAAGGTAGACACAAAATTGCTGGAGTAACTCAGCGGGAGAGGCAGCATCTCTGGAGAGAAGGAATGGGTGACGTTTCGGGGTGAGACCCTTCTTCAGGCTATTATTCTGTCTCTTTCATTGCACGATGGCCAACAAGCCCTGTTCTGCCGTTCACACGTCCCAATTCGATGCCTCATCCACATTCCTGGATACCCCATATCCCCCATATCCCCACGTACCCCATATACCCCTGCTGCATCTGGTGGACCAGGTAGATCAACTTCAATCTTCATCATGTAGTCATAGAATCGGACAGTTTGGGCAGCACAAAGATGCAGCAGTCGAGCTGCTGCCTTACAGCGCCAGAGACCCGGGTTAGATCCTGATTACGGGTGCTTCCAGTACGGAATTTTTACCCCCATGACCGCGCGCGTTTTCTCCGGGTGCATGGATGGCAGGGGGTTTGGCAATGTAATATTAAAAAATAAATAAATATAATAGCAGAGCAATGGGGAACAATTCCAGGTGTTGTTGTACACCTTTCAGAATATCTGCTGCACTGTACTACTGAGTTTGAACACTCCAGCTTTGAGTGTTCCTCGTGATCCACAAACGCAGCACCAGAAACCCGGAATTGATCCCGATGTTTTAACAGGTACATGGATAGGATAGGTTTCGAAGGATAGCAGCCAAGTACAGGCAGGTACAACTTGTGTAGATGGGCCATCTCGGTCAGCAAGGGCCAGTTGGGCTGAAAGGCCTGTTTTGATACTTTTAGTTTTAGTTTAGTTTAAAGATACAGTGTGGAAACAGGCCTTGCAGCCCACTGAATCCATGTTGACCAGCAATCCCCATACATTAGTTCTATTCTACAGACTAAGGAAAATTTACAGAAGGTTGCAAATCTGCACGTCTTTGGAATGTGGGAGAAATCCGGAACAACGGAGAAAACCCACGTGGTCACAGGGAGAACGTACAAACTCCGTACAGACAGCATCTGTAGTCTGGATTGGACCCAGTTTTCTGGCGCTGTAGGGCAACAAATCTACCGCTGCGCCACTGTGCCGCCTTTAAAGCCAGAGCTTCAATTATACTCGTCTTGAAGCCTTTGAAGTCGAGGCAATTTTATTCCTACTTTCCACTCCTGACTGATGCTGGCTCAGAAAATGACTTCAAGAGAATGTGAGCAGGTTGTTTATGGGTGGTCAGAACAGATGCTTTGATGCACAATAAGTACATAGCCTTATTTTCCCATTACGATTCCCATTCCCATGCCCTGTCAAAGGTTCGCAATGCAAGCAAAGGACTTTAAAGGGTCATAAAATACATTTTAGCTTTAATGAAAAGCCATTCAGTTGAAATGCTTTCTGTTTTTCATTTTTTTGCAGTATTTTGCTGTTATGTACTTTGCTTATTTAAGATGTCCCTGGGAATTGTAATAGTAACAATTACGTGATAGTCGAGTTGCTGCCTCACGTGGCAGAGACCCGGGTTTGATCCTGACCTCGGGTACTGTCTGTGTGGGGTTTGCATGTTCACCCTGTGACTACATGGGTTTCCTCCGGTTGCTCTGGTTTCCTCCCACATCCCAAAGACATGTGGGTCTGTAGGTTAGTTGGCCTTTGGAAATTACCCCTAGTATATAGGGAGTAGATGAGAAAATGGGATAACATAGAACTGGTAAAAAGTCTGAAGAAGGGACTCGACCCAAAACTTCATCTATTCCTTTTCTCCGGAAATGCTGTCTGACCCGCTGAGTTACTTCAGCTTTTTGTGTCTATCTTTAGCAAATTACTAACTAGTGCTCTGGTAATGACATTGTTCACAGTTTAGTTTAGTTAAGTTTAGTTTAGAGATATAGCATGGAAACTGGCCCTTTGGCCCACAGAATCCAGCCGACCATCAACCAAGAAACCCAAAGGATAAGCTCAAAATATTATCCTGTCACCAGAACAAAGCACAGAGCTTAAATAAATGTTTCCCCGCTGTGGGACGGGCAACATTTGAGAAGCATTCTATCTCTTTCTCATTTCAAAGAATTACCAATCTTTGTTCTGGTTCCCCGGAGAACCAGCATCCGTGGAGAACATGGATGGGCGATGATTCGGATCGGGACCCTTCAGGCTGATTGCAGGGATGGGGGAGAAAGCAAGCTAGAAGAATGGAGGGGCAGGACACAGCATGGCAGATCATGGGAGAACGCAGGCAAGGGGGGGCTTTGATAGGCAGATGCTTGAACAAGGACGAGAGATGAACACACAGAAGGTGTGGGGTCTGGTGATGACACTGTTCACAGTTCATGTGTAAGAAGGAACTGCAGACGCTGGTTTAAACCGAAGATAGACACAAAAAGCTGGAGTAACTCAGCGGGACAGGCAGCATCTCTGGAGAGAAGGTGACATTTCGGATCGAGACCCTTCTTCAGACTGGTTGGGGATAAAGGAAACGAGGACGTAGAGAGATAAAGAACGATGAATGAAAGATATGCAAAAAAGTAATGGTGATAAAGTACCTGGCCATTGTTAGCTGTTTGCTGGGTGAAAACAAGAAGCTGGTGTGACTTGGCTGAGGGAGGGATAGAGAGAGAGAGGGAATACCGGGGCTGCCTGAAGTGAGAGACATTGATATTCATACCACTGGGCTGTAAGCTGCCCAAGTGAAATATGAGATGCTGTTCCTCTAATTTGCGTTTAGCCTCACTCTGACAATGGAGGAGACCTAGGACAGAAGGTTTGGTTTAGTTTAGTGATACAGCATGAAAACAGGCCCTTTGGCCCACCGAATCCAGCCGAACAACAACGAAACCCGGGTCTCTGGCGCTGTGAGGCAGCAATTCTACCGCTGCGCCACTGTGCGGCCCCCTCACGGCATCATTTTATCTGTGAACTGTAGGGTATCAGATGGACCACAAGACAACTGATAGCTTCTTAACCCGAACAAAGATCGATAATCCTTTGAAATGAGAATGAGATGGAATCCTCCTCAAATATTGCTCATCTCACAGCAGGGGAAACGTTTATTTAAGTCCCATGCTATGTTTTTTGGTGACACGGTAATATTTTGAGTTTATCCTCTGGGTTTCTTGATTAACGTAGCTGCTCCCTCACTATTTTACACTCAGTTAAGTCCGTGACAGCTGAAAGACCTTGCCGGCGCTAACGAGGGGACCAATGCGTGTTCGCACAAGGCTGGCGATCGATAGGGACAGGCTGCGTGCAGTTCGTGTCCTTGACCTTCCAGCACCACCGCATGCATTGATTTGCATGGGGGTCCCATGGGGCGGACTGCTCTGAAATAGAAGACACTGAGAAACTTTTCAAGAGACCGCATCTAGCTCACCCCGAACTGCGAGGCGACTGTGTTGGCTCCAATTACAGTCGTTCTCAAATCTCCTTCTGATGCGATTTCAGTCAATATACATTTAGAACGTGGTAAAGTCAAGTCAAGTTTATTTTCGCATGCACTAGTACGGTGAGGTGCAGGTACAATGATAATCTTGTTTACAGCAGCATCACAGGCAGAGAGATGCAGGTAGCACACGAAAACACGTTCTCCATAAATTATACATGAATTACACACAGATTCTGCAAGACAGTGAAAAGAAAGACTGCAAAAAACAATGAATTTGTTCTACATTTCCATGATCACCGTCTGTTTTGATCTGTCATTTCAACACCCGACCCCTCCACATCTCTAGACTCCCTCTCCCCTGACTCTCAGTCCGAAGAAGGGTCTCAACCTGAAACGTCACCCATTCCCTCTTTCCAGAGATGCTGAGTTACTCCAGCATTATGTATCTATGTTCAGTGTAAACCAGCATCTGCAGTTCCTTCTGACACAATTAATTAGTATGAGCTGGCTTCACCTCCAGTCTTGGGGTTAGATTATTTTTTTGTTTTAGTTTTAGAATTACAGCATGGAAACAAGACCTTGTCTACACCGCTCAACGATCACGCCATACGTGAGTTTGATGGCCTGTACACGAGGCGCAATTTACAGAAGCCAATTAAAGCACAAATCTGTACGTCGTTGAAATGTGAGAGGAAACCGGAGCACTGGGAGAAAACCCACGTGGTCACAGGGAGAACAAAGAACCTCTGTACAGATAGCACCCATAGTTAGGATCGAACCTGGGTCTCTGGCGCTGTGAGGCAGCAACTCTACCGCTGCGCCACTGTACAGCTTGGAGCTTGGGGATGAGTCTGGAGGGGATGGATGTGTTGAACGCCGAGCTGTGGCCAATGAACAGCAGCCTGGCGTACGTGTTCCTTACATCCAGGTGGCCCAGAGCAGAGTGGAGAGCCAGTGAGATAACGGGGGCTATTGGCCTGTTATGACCACCGCCAAACTGAAGCAGATCCTGGCTGTTGCTGAGGCAAGAGTTGATTCGCACTGCAACCAACCTTTCAAAGCACGTCATTATGGCGGATGTAAGTGCTATAGAGTGGTCATTGAGTGGTCATTGAGACAGATCACCACACCCTTCATGGGCACTGGTACGATCGAGGCCCTTTTGAAGCATCCGGGAAGCTCAGACCCCTAAGCTTTTGGCACATTGGCCTTCATCAGTCGGGTTATTGAGCATAGAAGTTGAGACGTCATTTTACAGTTATATAAAATGTTGGTGAGGCCACATTAAGAGTATTGTGTTCAGTTCTGGGCATCTTGTTATTGGAAAGATGTTGTTGAGATGGTAAGAGTGGAAAGAGGATTGCCAGGAAGGCAGGAGAATGGGGTTGAGAGGGAAAGATAGATCAGCCGTGATTGAATGGCAGACTAGGCTAGACGGGCTGAATGGCCTAATCCTGCTCCTCTAACTTATGAACTTATGAAAATGGGCAATTAATCCACCACCTTTCATGATTTGGGATGTGGAAGGAAATAGGAAGACTTGGGAGAACATGCAGACTCCACACAGACAGCACCCATGGTCAGGGTTGATCCTAGGTCCCTGGCACTGAGAGGCTACAGTTCATCAAGTTTAGTTTAGAGATGCAGCACGGAAACAGCCCCTTCGGCCCACCGTGTCTGCGCCGACCAGCGATCCCCGCTCATTAACACTATCTTACCTACACACACTAGGGACAATTTACACTTATACCAAGCCAATTAACCTACAACCCCGTAGGGGTTTGTAATGTGGGAGGAAACCGAAGATATCAGAGAAATCCCACGCGGTCACGGGGAGAACGTACAAACTCTGTACAGACGGCGCCCGCAGTTGGGATCGAACCCGGGTCTCTGGTGCTACAAGCACTGCAAGGCAGCAACTCTACCACTGTGCCTATTAGAAAATAGAATGTAGTGCAGCACAGACCACTGTGCTAATCTTCCAGTCACTTCAGAATATCCTGAAGACAAGGAGGTACCATTGTGTCACATCTCTTTCTGTGCAGAAACATCTTAAGAAGCCATTTACTCGAGCAACTCTTCATTGTATCCGTAGATCTAAGGCATCTGTTCCTTTTTGATCTCATGAGCCATCCATTAGGAATATAACATTTGAGTAATCCTTATTCCCTTGTCTAATCTAAGCAATGTCATAAATATTTTATATGTAGCCCATATTGAATGTAAATGCTTAGCACACAGCACAAGGCATAATTGTTTGAGATAAGAAAATCAGGTCACAACCAGCAAATTTTATTGAGACAGCAGAGGAGTGCTAAGTTTTAAAATCTTTGATTTTTTAAACTATTATTTCGAAGAGCAATTCGTGTTGCCATGGCGTGTAATTGTGGTCCCCGGACTATGGGATGGATGTGAAGGTTCACGAGGGGGTGCAGAAAAGATTGACCAAGGAGGTTCCTGGGATGGGGGATTTGAACTGAGAAGATTTGAACTGAGAAGACTGAACTGAGAAGTTGCCTTTCAGGTTCCTATCAAATCTTTCCCCTCTTGCAGCAGTAGAGTTGCAGCACCTGAGACCCAGGTTCAATCCTAACCACGGGTCCTGTCTGTACGGAATTTGTACGTTCTCCGAGTGACCACATGGGTTTTCTCTGGGTGCTCCGGTTTCCTCCTACACTCCAAAGACATGCTGGTTTGTAGGTTAATTGGCCTCGGTAAAATTGTAAATTGTCCCGTGTGTGTGTGTAGGATAGTGTTAGTGTACAGGTTGATTGTTGGTCGGTGCAGACTTGGTGGACACAAGGACCTGTTTCTGCGCTGTATCTTAAAACTAAACTAAACTAAACTAAACACGTATCTCCATTAAACGTTCCCCCCTCTCAACTTATAGCTATGCCCTCTAGTGTTGGACATTTCCACGCTGGGGGAAAGGTTCTGACTGTCTACCCCATCTATGACTCTGGCATAGGTAAGGAGAAACGTCTTTCCTCCAAAGTCATGAATCGTTGACATTTCCCAGAGAGAGAACTGTGCAGATAGTCAGTGAATATATTCAGGGCTATGGGATATCAATTCTTGCATTACATGGGTTTGGTAAAGAGAAACATGCAGGAAGTGGATCCGATTCCAGGTCAGATTGGACACGATCTTATTGAGTGGCAGAGCAGGCTAGAGGGGATGATAGACCTATCCTCCTCCTAATGTGTATGCTCTTAAGCTCTAATGACAATGGTGAGTGCAGTGAGAAAGGAGATCGTTTTACAAGTCAACCTGACTTGGAAATATAACGCTGTCCCTCAACTGTTCAGTTTAGAGCAGCGTTTCTCAGCCGGGGTTCCCCGGAACTCTAGGGTTCCACTAGAGGTCGCTAGCGGTTCCGCGAGAAATCCCCCACCCTGGAAGTCTCCCCGAAAATGTGGCACCTAGGCTGGGCAAGGAAGCCAATCTCGACCTCAACGGGACTTCCATGGCCGGTCGGTGGGTTGAATTTGCAACCTGCGGCCGGGGCTAGTCAGACCATCACCAGCTGTGAATGCTGGTGAGGTCCAGCTTGCTTCATCCCCACGCTTTCAGAGTGAACGCGCTCCTCAGAATACACAAACACAGAGACGAGACCATTTTTGGAAGGCTCGTTAGTAAATGGAAACCAATACTCAAGATTGAGAGGTGGGGAGTGCAAAGTGGATAGGGAGCAGATGGAACATTATGTTTGGGTGTCGTCCAGCTTCAGTAGCGGAACTCTCCCTTGGCTCTGGGCCTGAGAAAGCCTCTTCACGAGATTACCACAGATCTCAGAGAACTGTACGCTGGTGATAAATGCAAGTCAAGCAATATTGTGTCTCTAGCAAAGTGGATTATGAGACACTAAAGGAATTGTTACAACACTGTGAGCACACAGGGTGAACCCAGGGGACATGCTCCATGGTCAGGGATTTGCTCTTCCGATTTAATTAGGGTTAGGGTTAGCTTTAGGCTTATTATTATCACATGAATAGGATAGGTTCAGAGGGACATGGGTCAAACGTGGGTTGGTGGGGACTAGTGTTGGTCAGCATGGGCCGAAGGGCCTGTTTCCGTGCTGTATGACAATGTGGCTCTGTTTTCACCGACGTACAGTGAAAAGTTTTGTTTTGCATGGTGTCCAGTCAGATCAGATAATACCAAAGACAGACACAAGGCGCTGGAGTAACTCAGCGGGTCAGGCAGCATCTCTGGAGAAAAAGGATTGGTGATGTTTTGTGTCGGCAGCACCTTGTGTCTATCTTTGGTGTAAACCAGCATCTGTGGTTCATTGTATCTAGATCAGATAATACCATACTTAAATACAATCGTCGAACCCGTACAATAGGTAGAGCAGAGAGGAAGATACAGAGTGTAGGATATAATGCTCAGCATTGTAGCGCATCAGTTCCATTGACATTGTCCAATGCCCGCTATGACGTAGAGGTGAATCGGACAGTGCCCTAGCTTATGGAAGCACTGTTCGGAAGCCTGATAACAGAGACGGAAAAGCTGTTCCTGAGTCTGGTGGTGCGCGCTTTCAAGCTTCTGTATCTTCTGCCAGACGGGAGGAGGGAGATGAAGAACTGACTGGGGTGGGACAAGTCTTTGATTATGTTGGCTGCTGTTCTGAGGCATTGTGAAATGTAGATTGGGGGGGGAAGTGGTGGGAAGTCTGGTCAGGGGGATGGACTGGGCTACACCTACTGCTCTCTGGTATTTCCTTGTGGTGAAATGACATTCTGGCCTTCCATCACAGTGAGGAGCTGACTGGAGGAGACTCACTGTGATGGATGTTTCTTTTTTTTTGTTTTTGTTTTGTGTTGGTTTGTGGTTGCGTAATTGCTTATTTTATTGCTTTACTGTTGGACTGTGGGTGACGAAATCTCGTCCAAAAGACATGTTTTTTGGATGACAAATAAAGGTAATTCTGATTCTGATTCTGAATTCTGATTCTGAATTCTGAATTCTGATTCTGGTCCTGGGCAGAGCTAGTACACTAGTTACACCATGAATGTCCATTCACGTTTTGTAAATGACTTCTCTCTTTGTTAAAAGAGTAGCTTAAGCATATAAAGCTGAGGACGATGATGTGTACATATTTCCTCTGACAGCAGTAATTGCACTGACAGATATCTAAGTGATGTGTACACCAAACCAATTATAATGATGGAGGTCTCAGTAAGTCACATGTATAATAGTCGACGTGCAGGCTCTCAGTTTTTCTTCTGTGTGATGTTTTTATTTCCTATCACTGTTATAGTTTTATATTAAGATGATTCCATTAATTATATGAATGCATCTCCCCTCTCACTACAATTGCTGTAGGAATAATTGTCCTGTCAAGTGATGTGGCCTCAGCTCCTTTGATTGAAAGGTACAGGAATGAAGCAGGCTGGAGATACACACAAAATGCTGGAGTAACCCAGCGGGTCAGGCAGCTGCTCAGCAGGCTAGGAACAGGTGACGTGTCGGGTCAAGACCATTCTTCAGAGTTATTCCCCCCGTCGTGTTTCTATCGTCGGTGTAAACCAGGATCTGCAGTTCCTTCTCCCCCACATGGGGACAGGCCCTTTGGCCCACCAGGTCCACGCCGAGCTTCGATCACTCACTCACAGCAGTTCTACGTTATCCCACTTTCTCATCCACTCCCTGCACACTTGGATCAATTTTATACAGGCCACCTAATTGATAAACCCGCACGTCTTTGGGAGACGTCTTTGGAGGGGAGGAAACCGGAGTACCCGAAGGAAACCCACGTGGGCACAGGGAGAATGTGCAAACTCCACACAGGCAGCACCCATGGTCAGGATCGAACATGGGTCTCTGGTGTTGTGAGACGGGCACTTGAAGTGCTGTAGATTGGGATCGGGTATTGGAGGAAGGCACATCCCCTCTCGCTAGAGTTTGTTAAAGTGAAAATAGTCCAAATAACTGAATCATGCCCACTGCCAAAAAAATGGCCGTGCAAGTGGCTTCTTCCTAGTTTAGTTTAGTTTAGAGACACCGCACGGAAACAGGCCCTCCGGCCCACCAAGTCCGATCCCGGTACACTAGTATCCTACACACTAGCGATGATTTACAATGACACCAAGCCAATTAACCTACAAGCCTCTACTTTTGGAGTGTGGGAGGAAACCTGAGCACTCAGAGAAAAAAACACGCAGGGAGCAAGTACAAACTCCGTACAGACAGCACCAGTAGTCAGGATCAAACCCAGGTCTGGCACTGTAAGGAGAGCAACTCTACCGCTGCACCACTGTGCCGCCCTTGGTTGGTTGTCCTGTGAAACAGATGGTTTTATACTTATTGAGTAGCCTATCCAAGCTAAACTTCCATCCATCTCAGTGTCAGGATAATGAACTGCATAATTTTTCACAAACATAAATGGTGTCTACATTGAACAGTGATTTTGGGCAATGAGGACACAATGGAATTTCCAGGACATTTTCTAACACAGAGAGTTGACAAGATCAATAATGGGATGCCTCAGAAACCAGTGGAAGCAGAATCAATATCCAGACAAGAATTGAACAAATAAGAACAAAAGATCGTAAGAAATGGGAGCAGGGGTAAGCCGTCCAGATCTTCATGGGTTTCTCAACAGTCATAAAGATTATGGCTGATCTACTTCAGTGCTCCGTAACTCCCTGGTCCACTCGTCCCTTCCTACCCAAACCACCCCATCCCCGGGCACTTTCTCCTGCAACCGCAGGAGATGCAACACCTGTCCCTTTACCTCCCCCCTCAACTCCATCCAAATACCCAAACAGTCTTTCCAGATAAGTTCACCTGCACCTCCTCCAACTCCATCTATTGTATCCGCTGCTCTAGATGTCAACTTCTTTACATCGGCGAAACCAAACGCAGGCTCGGCGATCGTTTCGCTCAACACCTTCGCTCAGTCTGCCTTAACCAACCTGATCTCCCGGTGGCTGAGCACTTCATCTCCCCCTCCCACTCCCAGTCTGACCTTTCTGTCATGGGCCTCCTCCAGTGCCATAGTGAGGCCCACCAGAAATTGGAGGAACAGCACCTCATGTTTCGCTTGGGCAGCTTGCAGCCCAGCGGTATGAACATTGACTTCTCCAACTTTAGATAGTTCCTCTGTCGCTCTCTTCCCCTCCCCCTTCCCAGTTCTCCCTCTATCTTCCTGTCTCCACCTATATCCTTCCTTTGTCCCGCCCCCCTGACATCAGTCTGAAGAAGGGTCTCGACCCGAAACGTCACCCATTCCTTCTATCCTGAGATGCTGCCTGACCTGCTGAGTTACTCCAGCATTTTGTGAAATAAATACCGTCGATTTGTATCAGCATCTGCAGTTATTTTCTTACAATCAGAGCTATTGTCCATCATTGTTCCCGTAACCCTTGATTCCCTCAAACCTCTTGTGTTTGGAATGAATGCAAACTACTAGGCCTACACAGACTCTGTTGTAAAACGTTCCAGATGATTCCCAACAGAACACTGCCCTTCATCGGTCAGGGCTTTGAGTATGGAAGATAGACACAAAATGCTGCAGTAATCCAGTGGGTAAGGCAGCATCTCTGGAGAAAAGCAATAGGTGGCATTTCGGGTCGACTCATTTGAGACTAGAGGTTTGAGTATAGAAGTTTGGAATGTTCTGTTGCAGGCGTACATGACATTGGTGAGGCCGCACTGGGAAGATTGCATTCAGTTTTGGTCATGGGAACTATGCCATTAAGCTGTAAAGAGTGCAGAGAAGATTTACAAGGATGTTGCCAGGACTCAACGGACTGAGTGAGAGAGAGGGAGGTTAGACAAGTTAGGGCTTTATTCCTTGGAGTGCATGTGGTTAAGGGGTGTTTTATAGAGGTGTATAAAATCTTGGTTGTATCGGTGGTTGGCTGCCATCGTGGCACAGCAGGTAATACTGTTGTCTCACACACCTCTTTAAGGTGAGAGGAGAATGATTTAATACGAAGGATGGGCAACTACTTCTTCATGTGGAGGATGTATGTAACGAGCTGCCAGAGGAGATAGTTGAGGCAGGTGCTATAATAGCATTCAAAAGACAGTTGGACAGGTAAATGGATAGGAAAGGTTCAGAGGGATATGGTCAAACGCAGGCAGGTGGGACTAGCGTAGATTGGCCGACCACAATGTCCCATCTACACTCTTCCCACTTGTCCGCGTTTGGCCCATGTCCCTCAAACGCTTTCCTATCCACTTCACTATTACTCCATTTATTGCTGAGTAACCTATTCTTTCTCGCATGGTCACCAATTCCCCACCAACCTAGACTAGGAACAGGGGTGGCACACCAGTAGAGTTGGTGCCTTAACGGCGCCAGAGACCCAGGTTCGATCCTGACCATGGCTGCTGTCTGTACGCAGTTTGGACGTTCTCCCTATGACTGGGTGGGTTTTCTCCAGGTTCTCCGGCTACCTCCCACATTTCAAAGACTTGCAGGTTTGTAGGTCAATTGGCATCTGTAAATTGACCCTAAAGTGGAGGGTATAACTAGTGTATGTGTACTCGATGGTCGGTGCAGACTCGATGGGCTGAAGGGGCCTATTGCCACACTATATCTCTAAAGATAAACTGGGGATATTTTTTCCAAAGCCAACTAACCTAACAATTAGCTCCTCTTTGAGTTGTGGGAAGAAAGTGGTTCCTATTCAATCGTTCCCCTCTCACCTTAAACCTATGTCCTCTGGTTCTTGATTCCCCAACTCTGGGTAAAAGCATATATTTAATAATAATTTACATTATTACACTTTAATGGTCATAATAATAAATACTCAATAAAAAGTCAATGGGCGGTTATTGGTTGGCACAAACTTAGCCTCTGGTGCTGTGAGGCAGTGGCTCTACCAGCTGCACCACTGTGCCACGTTGATGGGCTGGAGGGCCTGCTGTGATTGTAATTCTATGAGATCAGGCAGCATCTTGCAGAGGGAATCAGAGTCAACATTTCCAGTCTGAAGAAGGGTCCCGCCCCGAAACGTCACCCACCCTTTTCCCCATAGATGCTGCCTGACCCGCTGAATTACTCCAGCACGTTGCGTCTATCGTTAACACTTCCAATCCATGACCCCCCCCCCCCCCCCCATCAGAACTGGAACAATGGGAAAACAAGCATGGATTACATTGCGGAGAAGGGGTGGACAGGGCAAAGGGAATCTCTGTGATGGGATGTGGACCAGGGGAGTGGGGATGACACAAATGGTGGGGGTTCGTGCTGAGAGAGGCCAGTGAATGCTCATTACTCACAGACGATCTGTGTGTTAATTACAGTTCATTCCAGAAATACTCTTTGCTGTCTCCAAAGCTACTTGGCGCTGCATAATTGAATATTTATAAAGCCAAGATTAGGTTTCAAGGAATTAAGTCTGTGGGACCAGGCAGGAAAGTGCACTGAGGAAGCCACGATCATGATGAAGAGTGAAGTAGGTTTGAATGGCTGAATGGACTTCTCCTACTGCTTCCTATGTCCTTAGTTTTAATTTTAAGGCTAAACCTGATGAAGACTCCGCCATCATGGGAGATGGAATGTCTGCAAAGTCACGTTGTGGTTTCGTTTAGAGAACAACCTCATTGATGTGACAGCCAAGTAGACACAGAAACGCCTCAACTGCCTCAGTTTAGTTTAGACACAGGCCCTTCTGCCCTCCCGAGTCCATGCTGACTCACCATTGATCACCCGTTCACACTAGTTCTATGGTACTTTAGTTTTGTGTAAGGATACTGCACAGAAATAGGCCCTTCGGCCCACCAATTCCACGCCGACCATTGATCACCTGTTCCCACTCTCTCATCCGCTCCCTACATACTAGGGGCAATTTACAGGAGCCAATGAACCTACAAGCCTGCACGTCTTTGGGATGCGGGAGGAAAACCGGAGCACCTGGAGAAAACCCATGTGGTCACAGGGAGAACGTGCAAACTCCACACAGACAGGATCAGTTCACCTTCGCTCTTGGCTTAAATTGTCAGCCTTCAGTTTGAAGGTGCCTTATGAGAGAAAATTCAAAGAGCTTGAACATAGCAGTGGTAAAGTTGCTGCCTTACGGCGCCAGAGACCCGGGTTCGATCCTGACCATGGGCGCTGTCTGTACCTGGACCGGTTGTACGTTCTCCCTGTGAATTTGTGTTGAAACCCCACGTGGCCACAGGAAGAACCTGCAAGCTCCACGCAGGCAGCAAGTGAGTGTGGTCTAAGGATCGAACTCTACCAGCAGCACCACTGTGCCACCCTTGCGATTATCTTTGTCATTTCAATCACATAATTCAGTTCAAGGACATAAAACCCAGAGCCCATGAAACCTGCCGTTGAAATTGAACCCTGTGTCCTTCTGATGAATCCTCACAGCTCCATTTCACAATTAAATTGCAGTGTAGTTGCTTTGAATCTCGGCAATGGCCCCTGGTCAGGCTTCGTGCCGCGAACAGTCAGTAATACATTTCAACTTCAGAGGGAAGCGAACAATTACAGGTTTAACAAAAATAAATAAAATCCCCGCAGGAGGAAAACTGGCAACGTCGACCCTGGAGCCAATTGACAGAAACCTCCGGGATATTAATCTTAGCGCTGGGATCCACATTATCAAAGGCTTGCAGGCTGCTCCCACTGATGGCATTCTGGCGCTGAAGGTTAATAACATTCCAGCTCTTACTGGATTGGAGGGTTAAGCGACAACTATATTTTATAGTCATAGAGTCATACACCGTGGAATCAGGCCCTTCGGCCCCAACCTATCCACACCGACCAACATGTCCCATCTACACTTGTCCCACCTGCCTGCGTTTGGGCCCCCATCCCTCTAAACCAGACCTATCCATGTACCTGTCTCATTTTTTAAAAAAAAGTTGCGATAGCCCCTGCCTCAACCACCTCCTCCTGCAGCTCGTTCCATACACCCACCACCATTTGTGTGAAAAAGGTACCCCCCAGATTCCTATTAAATCTTTTCCTCCTTCACCTTAAACCTATGTCCTCTGGCTCTCTGGGATGTCACACAGAGGCAGGTGGTTAGAAGTTGGCATGGAATAGGGTTGCCAACTGTCCCTTATTAGCCGGGACATCCCATATTTTGGGCTAAATTGGTTTGCCCCGTACGGGACCGCCTTTGTCCCGTATTAGTGCTGTGCTGTAGGTCCGGACACTGTAGGGAAAAAACTGCAGATGCTGGTTAAAATCGAAGGTAGACACAAAATGCTGGAGTAACTCAGCGGGACGGGCAACATCTCTGGAGAGAAGGACAATAGACAATAGACAATAGGTGCAGGAGTAGGCCATTCAGCCCTTCGAGCCAGCACCGCCATTCAATGCGATCATGGCTGATCACTCTCAATCAGTACCCCAGGAATGGGTGACGTTTCAGATTGAGACCTTTCTTCAGACTGAAGATTATTTTTAAACTAAAATACATTATTTCTGAGTGTTGTTTTGCACAAGTCAACCTTCCCCTTCCCTCCCCACCCTTTCCCCAGCCCCGCGACAGTCCCGACTGAGATTAAACGGCCCCTGTAACGCACGGCTCAGTTTGGGCACGGCGATCTGCGGGCGCGTCTCGGTCCCCGGCGCTGTGCGGGCCGCTCCGTCCCACCGGTCGCTCCGCACTCCGTTCCGGCTCAGTGACGCTTCCGGTCCGGGCTCCGGCTTCTCCTGCGCCCCCCCCGCCTCTTGCTCCCAGGGGGGCCCCCTGACGAAGCCCCAGTCCACGCTGATGGGCTGCCCGGCCAGCTCCAACCCGCTCAAACCCTCCATGGCCGCCAGCGCCTCCTTGTAGGTCTCGTACTCCACCGGAGCGCAGCCCTTGAGGGGCCGGTGCGCCGGGCCAGGTTGAGGTGCAGGTTCTTGATCTCACCGTACTCGGCAAACTTGTCGTGGATGTCCGTCCTCCTCGGTGGCTTCCTCGTGGACCCCGGTCACAATCAGGATCCACCCCTCCACCGAGCATTGAGGGCCCGGCTCATCGCTGTCTTGCTCCATGGAGTCGTCGTCTTCTCGCAGCCTGGATCCAGCGCCTTCCTCGGAGCCAAATCATCACCCCTTCCTCTGCTTCATCTTCTCCTTCAGTTTGTGGATACTTTCGTCGCCCTCGTCGTCCATGGCGAAGTCCTCATGGAGGTCCAGCAGAAGATGGGTGACGTTTCAGGTCGAGATCCTTCTTCAGATTGAGGAAGAGTCTCGACCCGAAACGTTACCCATTACTCCAGATGGGCTGAGGAATGGTTGACGGAATATAATACAGAGAAATCTGAGGTTTGCATTTTGGGAAGTCTAACATAGGCAGGACCTACACTGTGAATGGTAGAGTATTGTAGAGCAGAGGGATCTAGGAATGCAGGTGCATGGTTCCTTGAAGGTGGAGTTGCAGGTAGATAGGGTGGTCAAAAAGGCATTTGGCACATTGGCCTTCATCAGTCAGAGTACTGAGTATAGAAGTTGGGAGGTCATGTTGCAGTTGTATAAGACGTTGGTGAGGGCACATTTAGAGTATTGTGTTTAGTTCTGGGCACCATGATATGAAAAAGATATTGTCAAGCTGGAAAGAATACAAATACATTTTTAAAAGGATGTTTCCTGGACTAGAGGGTGTGAGCTATAGGAAGAGGTTGAGTAGGCTGGGTCTCTATTCCATGGAGCGCAGGAGGATGAGGGGTGATCTTATAGAGGTGTACAAAATCGTGAGAGGAATAGATCGGGTAGATGAACAGAGTCCCTTGCCCAGAGTAGGGGAATCGAGGACCAGAGGACATAGGTTTAAGGTGAAGGAGAAAAGATTTAATAGTAATCTGAGAGGTAACTTTTTTCACACAAAGGGTGGTGGGTGTATGGAACAAGCTGCCAGAGGAGGTAGTTGGGGCAGGGACTATCCAAACATTTAAGGAACAGTTAGACGGGTACATGGATAGGACAGGTTTGGAGGGATATGGACCAAATGCGGGCAGCTGGGACTAGTGTAGCTGGGATATGTTGGCCAGTGTAGGCAAGTTGGCCTGAAGGACCTGTTTCCACACTGTATCACTCGATGACTCTAGGTGAACGATGGAAAAAGTGGAGGTGTTTACAGTCTGGGCTGTGGTTTGAGTTGTGTGGGGGAACTTGCTGGAGGTGTGTAACTTGGCAAAGGATCTCACCTCATCCTGTGGAGCAGCTGTTTGTACTGTGGCAAATGTTGCTCACAATTCCAGACATCGTTCATCCAGCTTCATGTTTAATGCTAAATTATTTTGGCCGTGTGGATGTAAATTGTGAAGTCCACTCCCTAAACCACCGCACATCTCCATCTCAATCTCCAACCCTTCCTTTAGGACATCCCTTAAAAGATTTTTAAAAATTACATCAACTTAAAAAAGGCACAAAGTGCTGGAGTAACTCAACCAGTCAGGCTACATCTCTGGACAACATAGTTTAGTGACTTTTTTTACACATAGGGTGGGAGGTGTATGCAACGAGCTGCCAGAGGAGATAGTTGAGGCAGGTAGTTTAGTTTAGTTTAGAGATGCAGCGCAGAAACAGGCCCTTTGGCCCCCTGAGTCCACACCGACCAGTGATGGCCCAGTACACTAGCACTATCCTGCATGCTAGGGACAATTTACAATCTTTACCAAAGCCAATTAACCTACAAACCTGTACGTCTTTGGAGTGTGGGGGGAAACCGGAGCACCTGGATAAATCCCACGAGGTCACAGGGAGAACATACAAACTCTGTACAAAAAGCACCCATAGTCAGGATCGAACCCGGGTCTCTGGCGCTGTAAGACAGCAACTCTACCGCTGTGCCACTAGCATGCAAAGCAAAGCTTTTCATAAGATCGTAAGATCATAAGTAATAGGCGTAGAATTAAGCCACTCGGCCCATCAAGTCTACTCCGTCATTCAATCATGGCTGATCTATCTCTCCCTCCTAACCCCATTCTCCTGCCTTCTCCCCATAACCTCTGACACCCGTTTTCAATGAACTTCCTACTTGAAGCAAGCAGCACAGCAGATATGTAAAAAGAGTCCTCTGTAAAACCCATAATAAACAACAAATAAAGATTCAGTATTTATTTTTAAAAACACAGACAAGGAAATAGATAATAATAGTGCAAAATCAAAAAATAATGTTCCCAGGTCTATGTAGTTCAGAGCCTCAGTACACATGACAATAATAAACCTAAACATAAACCGAAACCATCCCAAGCCATCCTGGTGATACCAGATGCATGGAAGTGGATTTCGCCATCATTTGTCCTAAATATTAGTTTAGTTTCATTTGAGAGATACCGCGCGGAAACAAGCCCTTCGGCCCACCAAGTCCACGCCGACCAATGTCCCCACACACTAACAGTGTCTCCACGCACTAGGGACAATTTACAATTTTACCAAGCCAATTAGCCTACAAACCTATACGTCTTTGGAGTGTGGGAGGATGCCGGAGAAAACCCATGTATATCACCGGGAGAACGTACAAACGTTTTACAGACAGCACCCGTAATCGGGATCAAAACCGGGCCTCTGCTGCTGTAAGGTAGCAACTCGACCGCCGAGCCACTCTGCCGCCCATCACAATGAGCCAGAAACCCATCTTGCCCATTAACAGAAATATTTCCCAGTGAAATAGCTTCAAGTCCAGTTTCGAATTAAGAGATAAGATGCTCGGGGGCAACCTGAACATTGTCCGTATTGATCGCAACACATTATATTCCGATCAGCTCCAGTACCTATTGATCACAGCATTTATAATTACGCCAGACTGAAATGCAGTGCTTATAAAAGCCAGCCACGCAGACTAGCAAGACATAGTGATGAATGATGCTTATGTGACAGTAGCAGGAAATGTTCTTAGAGTCATAGTTATACCGCAAAGAAACAGGCCCCTTCAGCCCAGCAAGTCCATAAGATCATAAGACATAGGAGCAGAATGAGGCCATTCGGCCCTTCGAGTCTGCTCCACCATTCAATCTATTTTTGCCTTTCAATCCCATTCTCCTCCCTTCTCCCTTTTACCTTTGACGCCCTTACTAAACAAGAACCTATCAATCTCTGCTTTAAAAATACCCACAAAAATAGACTTGGCCTCCACCAATGAATTCCACAGATTCACCACCCTCTGGCTAAAGAAATTCCTCTTCATCTCCATTCTAAAGGTACGTCCTTTTATTCTGAGGTTGTGTCCTCTGTTCCTGGACCCTCCCACTAGTGGAAACATCCTCTCCACATCCACTCTGTCTGGCCCATTCTGACCATCAGGTACCTATCTAGATTAATTCCTTTTACCAAAGCCTGGTCTGTGGTCTACTAGGTCTTGGCGATTCAGGTGCTTATCCAGATGTTTCCTAAATGTTGTGAGAACCTCTCCCTCCGCCATCTCAGTGAAGAAAGCGAATGGTATGTTAGCATTCATAGCAAGAGGATTTGAGTATAGGAGCAGGGAGGTTCTGCTGCAGTTGTACAGGGCCTTGGTGAGACCACACCTGGAGTATTGTGTACAGTTTTGGTCTCCTAATCTGAGGAAAGACATTCTAGCCTTAGAGGGAGTACAGAGAAGGTTCACCAGATTGATCCCTGGGATGGCAGGACTTTCATATGAAGAAAGATTGGATAGACTAGGCTTATACTCGCTGGAATTTAGAAGACTGAAGGGGGATCTTATTGAAACATATGAAATTCTTAAGGGGTTGGAGAGGCTAGATGCGGGAAGATTGTTCCCGATGTTGGGGAAGTCCAGAACCAGGGGTCACAGCTTAAGGATAAGGGGGAAGTCTTTTAGGACCGAGATAAGAAAACATTTCTTCACACAGTGTGTGGTGAGTCTGTGGAATTCTCTGCCACAGAAGGTAGTTGAGGCCAGTTCATTGGCTATATTTAAGAGGGAGTTAGATGTGGCCCTTGTGGCTAAAGGGATCAGGGGGTATGGAGAAAAGGCAGGTACGGGTTACTGAGCTGGATGATCAGCCATGATCATATTGAATGGCGGTGCAGGCTCGAAGGGCCGAATGGCCTACTCCTGCACCTATTTTCTATGTTTCTATGTATCTCCTCATGCTGAGCCGTCCAGATTCCAACCACTCTCTGAGTGAAAATATTTTTCCCCTAGATCCCCCTGTGAACATCTTACTTCACACTTTAAATCAGTGTGCATGCTGACCAAGATTCCCACCGGCACTGGTCCCATTTCCACGCGCTTGACCCACTATCCTTGTAAACCTTTCCTACCCAGGTACCTGTCAGAGTGACCCTCTCAGGAGGTTGTACGCTCATATAATAGAGGAGGGGTGCTTTCCTCCGGTGCGATTTATGTCTGGCCCAACATGTAAAATGAACGAGCTGCTCATTTACTTGTGCGGCCTGTGGGATCCCGATATGCTTAATTTGACCGCAGCCTCCTATGGTTATGCCAATGTAAGATTTGCCAATTACACTGCAAAATGAACAGATTGTCCATGGAGAACGTTGCGACATCCTGACTTCAGGAAAGTGCTTTATAAATAATGAAAGTCTTTCATCGGGCACAGTGCAAACTGAGCTGGTATTCTTGATCGACCTCTCGCATTGCAATATATCAACGTAAATGAACCCTTGAGTGGTATCAGTGGTTTCCTTGGACTTCTAAATCCCACGTAATTTCCTCATTTTGACAATTTACTGGCGAACGTCCTTGGGACTTTTCATTCCTGCCCGTTCATCTTGCCAGTCAATAATTCAACGTAATGAAAGGCCAAAGCAAACTAGAAAGACACATAAAGGAATTGTTATTTCCTTTGACTATTGATGCAGAGTGCATTTATTTCATGCCTGCGTGTTGTGTGCTATTGCTGGGAATGCATGAAACTCACACTTGTTTATAAAACGGGTGCATCTGGTGGAGCCGCTGCCTCACAGTGCCAGACCTAGGTTCGATCCTGACCTCGGGTGCTGTCTGTGTGGAGTTTGCACGATCTCCTAGTGAACACGTGGGTTTCCTCCAGGTGCTCCGGGTTCCTCCCAATTCCCAAAGATGTGCTTGGGTTTGTAGTTTAATTGGCCTCTGTAAAATGTCCCTAGTGTGTAGGGAGTGGATGAAAAAGTGGGATAACAAAACTAATGTGAACAGGCGATTGATGGTCGGCATGGACTCAGGGGGCTGAAGGGCCTGTTTCCAAGCTGCATCTCTAAAGCTAAAATAACTAAGAACAATCTTTCCTCCAACGCCCTCCCTCCATTGTAACCCAGACTGGTAACCTCAACGGTTCAATGTTCAATGGTGCTTTTATTGCCACATGTGCTAAGTGCTAACACAGTGAAATTCCATCTCCTTCCAAACAGTCCAGTAGAGTATTGCCCTACTTCCGATCCCTCGACGAGCAAGTGTACAGAAATAGTCTACACTTGCAGGAGGCGCCATGTTGTGGCGCTATGTTCAAAGTCCCTGCTCCAGTTCTTATGAGCGGTGCCCGTTCCAGGCAAGTCCCCGGCTGCAGATAGACACAAAATGCCGGAGTAACTCAGCGGGACAGGCAGCATCTCTGGAGGGAAGGAATGGGTGACGTTTCGGATCGAGACCCTTCTTCAGACTGAGAGTCAGGGGAGAGGGAGAGATAGAGATATGGAAGGGTAAGGTGTGAAAATGACAGATCAAAGCAGACGATGATAATGAAATGTGGAATGGTCCATTGTTAGCTGAGGGGAGGATGGCAAGGAGGCAAACAATCAGTAAAATGTAATCAGGACGGCAATGAAACTAGTCAGATAATAGGATGGGGGAGGATGGTGCAGGTCTCCAGCTACCTCCTTCCTTCAATCCTTGTCCCTCTCCTCATCCCTCCACCTTTGTTCCCGGGAAAACCTGGTTATTTACATAGAAACATAGAAACATAGAAAATAGGTGCAGGAGTAGGCCATTCGGCCCTTCGAGCCTGCACCGCCATTCAATATGATCATGGCTGATCATCCAGCACAGTAACCTGTACCTGCCTTCTCTCCATACCCCCTGATCCCTTTAGCCACAAGGGCCACATCTAACTCCCTCTTAAATATAGCCAATGAACTGGCCTCAACTACCTTCTGTGGCAGAGAATTCCACAGACTCACCACTCTCTGTGTGAAGAAATGTTTTCTCATCTCGGTGCTAAAAGACTTCCCCCTTATCCTTAAGCTGTGACCCCTGGTTCTGGACTTCCCCAACATCGGGAACGATCTTCCCGCATCTAGCCTCTCCAACCCCTTAAGAATTTTATATGTTTCTATAAGATCCCCCCTCAGCCTTCTAAATTCCAGCGAGTACAAGCCTAGTCTATCCAGTCTTTCCTCATATGCAAGTCCCGCCATCCCAGGGATCAATCTGGTGAACCTTCTCTGTACTCCCTCTAAGGCAAGAACGTCTTTCCTCAGATTAGGAGACCAAAACTGCACACAATATTCCAGGTGCGATCTCACCAATGCCCTGTACAACTGCAGTAGAACCTCCCTGCACCTAAACTCAAATCCTCTTGCTATGAATGCCAACATACCATTCGCTTTCTTCACTGCCTGCTGCACCTGCACGCTTGCTTTCAATGACTGGTGCACCATGACACCCAGGTCACGTTGCATCTCCCCTTCTCCTAATCGGTCACCATTCAGGTAATACTCTGCTTTCCTGTTCTTGCAGCCAAAGTGGATAACCTCACATTTATCCACATTATATTGCATCTGCCATGCATTTGCCCACTCGCCTAATTTATCCAAGTCACTCTGCAGCCTCCTAGCATCCTCCTCACAGCTAACACTGCCACCCAGCTTCGTGCCATCCGCAAACTTAGAGATGTTGCATTCAATTCCCTCGTCCAAATCATTAATATACACTGTAAATAACTGGGGTCCCAGCACTGAGCCTTGCGGTACCCCACTAGTCACTGCCTGCCATTCCGAAAAGGACCCGTTTATTCCTACTCTTTGCTTCCTGTCCGCCAACCAATTTTCTATCCACCTCAACACTGAACCCTCAACACCGTGTGCTTTAAGTTTGTACACCAATCTCCTATGTGGGACCTTGTCGAAGGCCTTCTGAAAGTCCAGATACAACACATCGACTGGTTCTCCCTTATCCACTCTACTAGTTACATCCTCGAAAAATTCTATAAGATTCGTCAGACATGATTTGCCTTTTGTAAATCCATGCTGACTTTGTCCGATGATTTCACCACTTTCCAAATGTGATGCTATCACATCTTTAATAACTGACTCTAGCATTTTCCCCACTACCGATGTTAGGCTAACTGGTCTATAATTCCCCGTTTTCTCTCTCCCTCCCTTTTTAAAAAGTGGGGTTACATTAGCTACCCTCCAATCCTCAGGAACTACTCCAGAATCTAAAGAGTTTTGAACAATTATCACTAATGCATCCACTATTTCTGAGGCTACTTCCTTAAGCACTCTGGGATGCAGCCTATCTGGCCCTGGGGATTTATCTGCCTTTAATCCATTTAATTTACCTAACACCACTTCCCGACTAACCTGGATTTCCCTCAGTTCCTCCATCTCATTAGACCCCGTTTAATAAACTAAACCCCAAACTAAACTAAAGCATCACAAACGTTTGTAAATGTGTATGCAGCTTCCTCCAGTTCATTCACTGTATTCTGCTCCCTGTTACAGGTGAGGGAATGGATACAGATATGAGGTGTATCTGCAGTGTTCCACCTTGCTTTGTGGTTCCCATAATTGGGCCTTATCTTCACCAACACCTGCTGTGCGAGGAGGCAGCAGACAAGGATGGAAAGAGATAGATGGAGGAAAGGCAAGGTGGTGCAGCGTGGAGAACTGTACCTGTGTTGCAATTGCCGTTCAATCACCGGCCTTGTCAATCAGATTCTTCCATAAATAGCACATTTCATTCTTCTCCAAGGAAGCAGTTTTTATACCTTCCATGGCGAGGGTTATTTAATGTCAATTCCTAATCGCTCTTGAGAATTATACAACATAGAAAACGTTCAGCGGGAAAAGAGGCGATTAGGTCCAAAGTGGCGCAGCGGTAGAGTTGCCGCCTTACAGCACCAGAGACCCGGGTTCAATCCTGACTGCGGGTGCTGCCTGCACGGACTTTGTACGTTCTCCCTGTGACCGCATGGGTTTCCCCCCGGGTGCTCCGGTTTCCTCCCACGCTCCAAGGACGTACAGGTTTGTAGGATAATTGGCTTTGGTAAAATTGCAAGTTGTCCCTCGTGTGCAGGATAGTACTGGTACAAACTCCGTACGGACAACACCCGTAATCAGATCAAACCCGGGTCCCTGGCGCCTGTAAGGCAGCCTCTCTGCGCCTCCATGCCGCGACTGGTTTGCTTTTATCAAGATGCTGCATAAATGCAGATTTCCGTTGTTATTGGCAGGACCAGACTACAGAATGCTGCACTTCACAAAACATAGGAACTGAGGAAATGACCCCAGTTTTAAACCCACCAAGAAGCAAATAAACTGAAGGACGCAGGAGCGCCTGGTTTAGGGAGAATATAATGGAGGTCCCAACCCCCACACCTCTCTCTATCACAGGGAGCATGTACAAAGCACCAGGAACTTCTCACCTTTTTAATCAATTTTCCAACAAGACAAATTAATTCTTGGTTTATGGACCCTCACGGGACCGATGAATTATGGGAAAATCAATAGTTCAGATGAACAGCAGACTCCAGAATTATTGAAATTTCCCCTCAGGTGGTGATGGTTGAATGCACCAGTTCTGCTGGGGCCTTACCCACCCCCCCCCCCCCCCACCATTCTCCTGCAATCTCCCTCCCCTCTTCCCCCCACTACCACCACCACCCATCCTCCCTACCTCCTCCTCCCCCTTCCTCCTCAACTACACATTCCCCCTTCCCTCTCTCCTTCTACCCTGCCCCTCCCCTCCTCTCACCCCCATTCTCCCCCTCTCTCCTCCCTCCTCTCCTCCTTCCCTCTCCACCTCCCCTACCTCCCTCCACCTCCCTCCTCCCCTTCCCTCTCTCTTACCCTGCCCCTCCCCTCCTCTTACCCCCACTCCCCCTCCTCCCCCTCCTCCCCCTCCTCCCCCTCCTCCCCCTCCTCCCCTCCTCCCCTCCTCCCTCCTCCTGGCCTTCCCTTCCCCCCTCTCTCCTCCCCCTCCTTCCCTCCTTCCCTCCTTCCCTCCTTCCCTCCTTCCCTCCCCTCCTTCCCTCCTTCCCTCCTTCCCTCCTTCCCTCCTTCCCTCCTTCCCTCCTTCCCTCCTTCCCTCTCCACTCCCCCCCCCCCCTCGCTCTCCACCATCCCAGTCATGCCCTCCCCACCTTCCTGGCCTCCCCTCCCCCCTCTCTCCTCCCCCTCTCCCCCCCACCCCTTCCACACCTCCCCTTCCCCTCTCTCCTCCACCCCCTCTTCCCTCTGTATGTATGTAGTTATACGTGTGTACATTTAGAGAGGTATATAAAACCATGAAGATGCAATCGTGCGGAATTACCATAATTTCAGAAGGAAATGTAGATCACAATTAAAATGGAAGCAGATCTTCTACCAGAGGTCAGTGCAAATAATCAACATCTGAGGCTGCTGTGAGAACACGCCAAATGGGTCTTCTTGTACCTGCTCCAGATGGGAGATTAAGTTAATTGAGGTGTAATGGATCCAATTAGTGTTGCTTCTTGTATTATTTAGACAGAACTACCACTGCTCGCAGTAATTGAACTCATTGTTGAACGTAAGATAGACACAAAAAAACTGGAGTAAATCAGCAGGTCAGGCAGCATCTCTGGAGAAAAGGAATAGGTGACGTTTTGGGTCGAGACCATTCTTCAGACTGATAGTCAGGGGAACGGGAAACGAGAGAGTGAACAAATGAGGCCAGGCGCCAGCTCTCGGACACCTCCTCCTTCTCACCCATCGAGTTCTTTGTGCCGTCTACATTGTCGAGAAGGTGTGAGGGGGAGGGACACAGAATATATTTTCATTGCACCTGCAGAGCTTCGCAGATATAGAATCATAGACATTTATAGCACAGAAGGAAGCCATTTGGCCCATCAATACCATGCTACAAGAAAGATATTGTTAAGCTGTAAAGAGTACAGGGAAGATTTACAAAGATAAACACAAAATGCTGGAGTAACTCAGCGGGACAGGCAGCTTCTGTGGATGGAGGGAGAAATCCATTCTTTCTTTCCAGAGACGCTGCCTGTCCCGGTGTGTTACTCCAGCATTTTGTGTCTATCTTTGATGCAAACCAGCAGCTGCAGTTCCTTCATATAGATTTACAATGATGTTGCCAGGACTTGGGGCAGTACAGTAGAGTTGCTGCCTTACGGCACCAGAGACCTGGGTTCGATCCTGACTACGGGTGCTGTCTGTACGGAGTTTGTACATTCTCCCCGTGGCCTGCGTGGGTTTTCTCCAGGTGTTTCGGTTTCCTCCCGCACTCCAAAGATGTACAGTTTTGTAAGTTAATTGGCTTTGGTAAAGACTATAAATTGTACCATGTGTAGGATAGTGTTAGTGTACAGGGATCACTGGTCAGCCTGGGCTCGGTATGTTATATTATGAGACAATGTTAAAATTTAGCTCTATGGCTAATCCTGGTGGCCTTAGCCTCTATCAGGCTAAAAAAAAAAAACAACTGGAGGAACTTAGCGGGTCAGGTAGCATCCATGGAGGGAAGTAGACAGATTACAACTCAGCGGGACAAGCAGCATCTCTAGAGAGAAGGATTGGGTGACGTTTCCGCACTGTATCTCTAAACTATCCATGGATTCCCTCACTGAACAGATAACTGTCTCACCAGTTAACAGACCCTCAAGAAGGGTTCCAACCTGAAATGTTGCCTATCAATGTATTCCAGAGATGCTGCCTGACCCGTTGAGTTCCTCCAGCACTTTGTGTTCTATGCAAGATTCCAGCATCTGCAGTTCCTTGTATCTACAAGTTAATTTTAGTGAACTTCCCCTGAACCATCTCCAATGAATAATATTTTTCCTTATATAGGGAGGCTAAAACTGTTTGGTGTACTTTAGATATGTCCTCACTAGTATCTTGCATTTACCCCTAAATACAGTGTATGGATAGCTGGCAACACTGTGCTTCATTTGGAATACTCTGAAGCACTGGAATTTAAAAGCAGTTGCAATGGTTTCATGCCAAATATTTTTGAAGAAGTCTCTTCCTTTTTTGGGAATAAAAATTCTTCATTTTTATATGTAGGACAGTACTTCAAAAGCACTTCAATGTCTGTAAAACATTTGGGGACTTCGGTGCGAATTACTATAAATAAATGAATTTATTTTATATTTTGGAACTACTTTCTCCTAGTAATGGAAAATATTCTATGTTTACTTCTGCTTATTTCAGTTTAGTTCAGTCCAGTTTAGTTCAGTTTATTTTAGTTTATTGTCACATGTACCAACGTACAGTGGAAAGCTTTTTGTTGCGTGCTAACTAGTCAGCGGAAGACTATACATGATTACAATCGAGCCATCATTAGTGTAAAGATACATGATAATGGGAATATTGTTTAGAGCAGGATAAAGTCTTGTAACGTCCGAGGGCGGCACGGTAGCGCAGCGGTAGAGTTGCTGCTTTACAGCGAATGCAGCGCCGGAGACTCAGGTTCGATCCTGACTACGGGTGCGGCACTGTAAGGAGTTTGTACGTTCTCCCCGTGACCTCCGTGGGTTTTCTCCGAGATCTTCGGTTTCCTCCCACACTCCAAAGACGTACAGGTATGTAGGTTAATTGGCTGGGTAAATGTAAAAAAAAAATTTTTTTAATTGTCCCTAGTGGGTGTAGGATAGTGTTAATGTACGGGGATCGCTGGGCGGCACGGACTTGGAGGGCCGAAAAGGCCTGTTTCCGGCTGTATGTATATGATATGATATGATACAGATAGTCCGGGTGTCTCCAATGAGGTAGATGGTAGCTCAGGACTGCTCTCTATTTATTGGTAGGATGGTTCAGTTGCCTGATAATAGCTGGGAAGAAATTGTCTCTGAATCTGGAGGTGTATGTTTTATTATGAGACAATGTTAAAATTTCGCTCTATGGCTAATCTTGGTGGCCTTAGCCCCTACCAGGTTAAAAAATTTAAAAAACAACTGGAGGATCTTAGCGGGTCAGGTAGCATCTGTGGAGGGATGTAGACAGATTACAACTTAGCGGGACAAGCAGCATCTCTAGAGAGAAGGATTGGGTGACATTTCAGGTCGAGACCCTTCTTCAGACTCAGTCTGAAGAAGGGTCTCGACCCGAAACGTCACCAATTCCTTCTCTCCAGAGATGCTGCATGTCCCGCTGAGTTGCTCCAGCATTTTGTGTCTACCTTTGATTTAAACCAGCGTCTGCAGGTCTTTCCTACATAGACAGATGACAATTCAGGTCAAAGCAGAACAATGGAAAATCCAGAGGTCCTCTCCCTCCCTCTCTACTCCGCTCCGAGTGGAGGGTCAGGCTGGGATGGGATTAGGGTTGGAATGCCTCGTTCCTAGTTTAATTTAGCAGCAATGCATTTGGGGCCATGTTTTACTTTTACTCTTCCCAAGGAAAGATAACACTGCTAATGTTCAGCTGTCTTGTATAGGCCAGTCTTAACAAGTGCTAAATGACCGTGACTTTAGACTTTCGAGATACAGTGTGGAAACAGGCCCTTTGGCCCACCGAGTCTGCACCAACCGGCAATCACCCCGTACACTAACACTATTCTTTACACTAGGGACTGCATGGGTTTTCTCCGGGTGCTCCGGTTTCCTCCCACACTCCAAAGACATACAGGTTTGTTGGTTAATTGGCTTCGGTAAAACAAAATCGTAAATTCTTCCCTGTGTGTAGGATAGTGCTGGTGTACGGGGTGATCGCTGGTCGGCTTGGACTCAGTGGACCGAAGGGCCTGTTTCCTTGCTGTACCTCAAAAGTAAAGTCTAAAATGCTGTTGTAACTCAGCAGGTCAGGCAGCATCTCTGGAACAGATGGAATAGGTGACGTTTCTGGTCTGAAGAAGGGTTCCAACCCTAAACGTCACCCATTCCTTTTGTCCAGAGATGCTGCCCAACCCCCTGAGTTGCTCCAGCATTTTGTGTCTTATCAATTAATAGATGCTTTGCTGGTACTGTGGTACTGTGGCCTCCTCTATGGTTCACCCTCAAAAATCATCAGTAAACTCCAATACATCCAGAACTCCGCTGCCCGTCTACTCACCCACTCCCCGATCCGTGACCATATCACCCCTGTCCTTTACAAGCTCCACTGGCTCCCCATCCCCCAGAGAATCCAGTACAAAATCCTCCTCATGACCTACAAAGCCCTCCATAACCTGGCCCCATCCTACCTGACTGACCTCCTCCACAGACACACTCCCACCCGTACCCTCGGCTCTGCTGCTGCTAACCTCCTGTCCCCCCCCCCCCCATCCGGACCAAACTCAGATCCTGGGGGGACAGGGCTATCTCCATCGCTGCTCCCACCCTCTGGAACTCACTACCTCAGACCATCAGAGACTCCTCCTCACTCACCACATTCAAAACATCACTGAAGTCTCACCTGTTCGGCACTGTCTTCAACCACTGACCGTCACCTCACCTTATTTTCCCTTTTCTGTTCGTTTACTTATTTATTTAATTTTTTTCTATGTTTTAGTAAACCCTGTAAAGTGTCTTTGAGTTTTTAGAAAAGCGCTATACAAATGTAATGCATTATTATTATTATTATTATTATTTCTAAGTGTTCACTGCTAGGTCAGGTCTTTACCTGACTGGAGATAAGGAGTTGACATTAATTTTTCTGCTCAGTTCAATCCTGTGCTCTTATGAATCAGAGAAGTTCTTCTCTCCGATCTACAGTATCCCAGCCAGCCACATGTTCAATCTGCATTTTTATTGACAACCTATTTGGCTTTCCAGACAGCGGCTAAATATAACGGCTGCAATAAATGCAGCATGCAGCCATTTTAAATGAGAAGCTGGCTATTTATTTGAGACTAGTCCTCAGTTCAGGATGATTTATTCAAGTAATTCTACCTTGCACTTTGAGATGCAGCCTTGAGTTGCAAGGAGGGTCAAGAAATAGATTGCTGGTGGGTGCCCACTGTTGGAACAGTCCCAGGCGTGTGGTGGAGGTAGAGGGGAGGGGTGATGCAAACAGTGCATGCTCCTGGTGGTATTAAAGGCCTCAATGGCTCCACTGCTGGAAGCAGCCTTGATGAGGACAATGGAAATACTGCAGATGCTGGAATCTTGAGTGAAAATCAAAACTGCTGGAGAATCTCAACGGGTCAGGCAGCATCTGTGGAAGGAAATGGACAGATGGCATTCTGGGTCGGGAAACCTCTTTAGCCTTTTGACTTCGGAGCTACAGCACGGAAACAGGCCGCTCGGCCCATCGAGTCCTCGCCGATCAGCAATCACCCGGTACACAAGCACTATCCCACACACTAGTGACAATTTTACAACTTACTGAAGCCAATTAACCTACAAACCTGTACATCTTTGGAGTGTAGGAGGAAACCGGAGCACCCTGAGAAAACCCACGCAGTCACAGGGAGAACGTACAAACTCCGTGCAGACAACACACGTATTCAGGATCGAACCCGGGTCTCTGGTGTTGTAAGGAAACTATAACTAATGAGTGGTATAGACACACAAGGAATTGCAGACGCTGGACACAAAGTGGTGGAGTAACTCAGAGGGTCAGGCAGCATCTCTGGAGAACATGGATAGGTGATGTTTCAGGTCAGGACACTTCTTCAGACTGTAGTAGATTGTAGAAAGCTGGAAGTGTGAATGGCATACTGGAGACCAAATCAACCTTTGAACTTTTGATCTTGTTTGGTGCCATCGTTTCAATAAGTGCCAATTATGATGACATGAGTTAGAATTTGACAACCACATTTCACTATTCCAAACGCGGCCCCTCCACAACTACAAAATACAGAGCCATAGATCTAAGGGGCTATTACTTCTGATGTAAAAGAGAAATACATTTGTTGGAAATGTCCTGGCAGGAGGAGTAATGAAGCATTCTTCCTGCATCAAGATTATATCTTCAATTGTAAATCATTGAAGGTGAATTGATCTATGCTTGCGTATTATGCCAAGTCAGATAAGGTGCTTTGCAAAACCGCTTACTCATATTTTCTTTTGCATTATGCTCAGGACTTTAGACAATTATTTGGAGACACTTGCAATTGCAATAGAAGCTGTCTGTGTGGAGTTTGCACGTCCTCCCTGTGACCGCATTCGTTTCCTACAGATTCTCCGGGTTCCTCCCACATCCCAAAGACGTGTGGGTTTGTAGGTTCAAGGTTTCAAGGTCAGTTTATTGTCACATGTACCAATTAAGGTACAGTGAAATTTGAGTTACCACACAGCCACACTAAGTGAAAAGCAACAAGACATGCAGCCGCATAAAATAAAAGTTAACATAAACATCCACCACAGCGGCTCCCCACATTCCTCACTGTGATGGAAGGTAATAAAGTCCAATCTTCACCCTCTTTATTCTCCCGCGGTTGGGGCTGTCGAACCATCTGCAATCGGGGCCATCAAAGCCCCCGCAGCCGGCGATCCGAAGCCCTCGTGTCGGGGCCATCAAAACTCCCGCATCGGGACGGTTGAATCTCTCCGCGGCTTGGAGCTCCCGAATCGGTCTCTAACCAGGGACTGTGTGCTCCACGATGTTAAAGTCCACAGGCCTCCACAGTCGAGCCCCGGCAAAGGGATTGCAAGCTGGACAATGGTAAGACCCCTCGCGCCCGCAGTTGAAGCGCCGGGTCAGTCTCCAGGAAAGGTCGTGCCACTCCACGATGTTAGGCCGCAGTGGGGACGGAGATACGATACGAAAAAAAATCGCATCTCCGTCGAGGTAAGAGATTGAAAAAAGTTTCCCCCACCCCCCCCCCAACATAAAACAAACCAAGGAACACTAAAACATAGTCTTCAACACGTACTTAAAATAACAAAAACAGGAGGACAGGCAGACTGTTGGCGAGGCAGCTACTTGCCGGCGCCACCCGGTGGTAGTTGGTCCTCTGTAAAATTGCTCCTCGTGTGTAGGGAGTGGAAGAGAAAGTGGGATGACATAGAACTAGTGTGAATGGGTAATCAATGGTCAGCCTGGACTCTGTGGGCCGAAGGGCCCGTTTCTAAGTTGTATCTCTAAAACGAAAACTAATTGGTAAATTATGCCAAGTCAGTTAAGATGGTTTGCTAAACCGCTTGGTGATATTTTCTTTTGTATTATTCTCAGGATTTTACCCAATTATTTTGTAGCACTTGCAATTGTAATGGCAGCTGTCTGTGTGGAGTCTGCACGTTCTCCCTGTAATCCCGTGGGTTCCCTCCAGTTTCCTTCCACATCCCAAAGAGGTGCGGGTTTGTAGGTGAATAGGCCATCTGGAAAATTGCCCCTCGTGTGTAGGGAGTGGATGAGAAAGTGGCTTGACATAGAACTAGTGTGAACGGGTGATCGATGGTTGATGGTTGACATAGACTCAGTGGGCCAAAGGGCCTGTTTCCGTGTTGTATCTCTAAACCTAAAAGTTAAATAGTGAGTTAAGAATATATTTTAAAAATTGGAGCAGGAATAGGCTATACAGCCATGACCGATCTGACTTTGGCTTCAGTCGCACTTTGCTGCCCAATTATCATGATCGTTTGTTAACCCATTCCTCAAAATGCCTCGAATATATTCAATGATTCAACCCTGCACTACTCTCTGAGTGGAGAAATCTAAAGATCCTTCACCCGCTGCAAAAATAAATTCTTCCTCATCTCCGCCTTACCTTTCAGCGACTGTTGACAGTTCCAGATACTTCAGATCAGTCTTCAGAATTGACTGTCACCATGAATCTGAGCCCTGAAGAAGGGTCACCATCTGAAACTCTGCCTGTCCATTCTGACCCGCTGAGTTCAATGCATCAATGGCTCTTTATTGTCACGTGTACACAGCACAGTGAAATTCTTTTGCACATTCCACAAATGCACAGCTTATAACCCAGCGATATGAATATTGATTTCTCTAACTTCAAGTAACCCTTGCATTCCCTCCCACTCCATCTCTCCCCCACCCTAGTTCTCCGACTAGTTGCACTGTCCTGATTAATTTTACCATTTGTATGCCTCGTTGTCATATTCCCCTCAGCAAACAATGAACCGGTCTACACTTTCTTGAACAGCACCTGCTTTGATCTGTCATTTTCACACCTTGCCCTTCCATATCTCTAGTTTTCCTCTCTCCTGACTCTCAGTCTGAAGAAGGGTCTCGACCCGAAACATCAACCATTCCTTCTCTCCAGAGATGCTGCCTGTCCCGCTGAGTTACTCCAGCATTTTGTGTCAATTTTCAATGCACAGTTGTCATATTTTATGGCGGTTTTTTACAAAGAAAAAGAAAGAATCCAAAATGCGAGGTGTTTGATACATGCTTTGATAGAAAGTGTTTGTGTGCATGCTCCTCCAGCATTTTATGTTTTGACTCAGTCATCAGTCAGAGTAGAGTCATAGTCACTGAGTGATACATAGAGTGATACACCATGGAAACAGGCCCTTCGGCCCAACTTGCCCACACTGGCCAACATGTCCCATCTACATTCATCCCACAACAACATCTTATACAACTGCAACGTGTTGAGTAAATCCAATGAGCATTGATCCAATGAGCTCAATTATTCCTCTGTCAGCACAGGAAATAATCTCAAGAACTTTCTCTGAACTGTTTCCAATTTGAGTGCACCCTTCCTTCAATAAGATAAGCAAAAATGCATGCCAGCGCCCTTCCCAATCGCAGTGAAGGGCAGCACTGTCGTGCAGCAGTAGAGCTGCAGCCTTACAGTGCCAGAGACTCAGATTCGATCCTGACTACAGATGCTATCTCTACAGAGTCACCTATCATGTTCTCCAGAGATGCTGCCTGGCCCGTTGAGTTACTCCAGCACTTTGTGTCATTTCCTTGGTAAGTCCAGCATCTGCAGTTCCTTGTTTCTACCCTTTGACCCAGCTTGCCCATGTCGACCATGATGCCCCATCTACATTTGTCCCACCTGCCTGCATTTGGCCCATATCCCTCTAAAACATTCATATCCATGTACCTGTCTAAATGTCTAAATATCATGTAGTCACCGTATAAACCAAGCTGCTAATGACTCCAAACTGCAATGTTGGGTGGTGGGTCTATGGAACGAGCTGAGGCAGGTACAATAACAACATTTAAAAGACACTTGGACAGGTAAATGGAGAGGAAAAATTTAGAGGGATATGGTCCACATGTAGGCGTGGGATTAGCTTAGATGAGGCTTCTTGGTCGGCATGGGCGAGTTAGGCCAAAGGATCTGTTTCTGTGCTCTATGACTCCATGACTCTAAATCACAAAACTATCCCAATTCCTGAATGTGGAAGGGATTTCATGATTAAAAGCAGACCAGTGAAATAATAGGGACATGGAACTGCAGATGCAGGTTTACAAAAAAAAGACTCGTAGTATGGGGGGAGTAACAGCGGGTCAAGCAGCATCTCTGTAGAACATGGAGAGGTGACATTTCAGGTCGGGACCTTCTTCAGACTGAAGAGGACCAGCCTAAAGAAGGGTACTAACCAGTCACTTTGTCTATCCATTGTTCTCCAGAGATGGATGGGGGTTTGGACCCTTCTTGGGTTGGGTTGCCTATCCATGGTCACCAGAGATGGATAGGGATTGGTACCCTTCTTCAGACTGGACCTCTTCAATCTGAAGAAGGTTCCCGAAGACCCGAAACATCGCCCATCAGTGTTCTCCAGAGATGCTGCCTGACCTGCAGAGTAAGAAAATAAGTATTCTCTCTGTCAGATGGCTTAATATCTGATGTGCAACCAATGATTTTTAGCATCATTCATCAACCTGGGACGGCTATACTATTACTGTAGTTTGGTTTTGCTCTGAGATCTACAAAGCAGCGATATGAATCATTGTAGGATGTTAAATGTTCAGTAGATTGGCAGCAGAACAAGGGAGTGATGTTTACATCACGGTTAAAGATTTATTTGCTGGCATCTGTTGGGGCAGGGCACTCAGCAGGGCAGAGCCTTAAAAGAAAAGCAACTCATGAATCTTTCAAGCATCGCTGGAAGAAAGCAAGTTCAATGTAAACGCTGATTTTGAGGGTGGATTGGTCCTCTTGGTCCTTAGTTGAAACCCGCAGGTGTCTCTCTTGCATCCGAGTTAAAAGGGTCTCGACCTGAAACGTCGCCCATTCCTTCTCTCCAGAGATGCTGCCTGTCCCGCTGAGTTACTCCAGCATTTTGTGTCTGTCGTCGGTGTGAACTAGCATCTGCAGTTCGTTCCTACATGCACATTTAGAAAATTGTGCGTTCAGTTCCCACGATGTGGCCAGAAACATGGACTACCATTCTAAGATGGCGCCCAACCCAGGCGACTATTTGCATGCCAGCCACAAAAAGCAGATCAACAACCACATATTACTATTGCTCAGCGCTCCATTCCTACAGCAACACTTCTTTATCATGTTTCATGTTTCTATACACTGTAAATGGCTCGATTGTAATCATGTGTTGTCTTTCTGCTGACTGGATAGGGCACAACAAAAGCTCTTCACTGTACCTCGGTATACGTGACAATAAACTAAACTGTCAACAATACTGAGGGAGTGCTGCACTGCCGCGTAGATGGGGTATTAAAGCAAACCCCTGACCTGTCCTTCCAGGAGGATCCAAGCAGATCTGAGTGCTATCTTGAAGCAAATCATGGCAACCCTTCCCTCAGACTTGGCCAATATCTATCCCTTAATTAAGGGTCCAAACACAAATATATCATACCATTAGCAAAACACAGAGCCTTAATGCCCCTGTCGAACAGCCTTACATGTTTCCTCCTCTAACTCCATCATAACTTTCCTTCCACAGTCTTGTCCATTGTCTCCCCAGTATCTCCATATTATTTGTTACAATCACTCCCAATGACCGTTAATTCCATATTCCAAAACATTTTTTCAACGTAAACGTTTCATCGGATTTTCTGTCGGATGGTGCAGCAGTTTTGCATGGCCAAATTGCCTTGTTCTGCTGTGTCATGTTGTCCGTACAGCACCTTTTTCTTCATCCACCTGTTCAATCAATTGATCGATTGAATGAATTGAAAAATACGGCATGGAAGCTGGCCTTTCAGCCCCACCAAGTCCACGCTGACAAAATCGATCACCCGTTCGCACTGGTCCTATGTTATCCCACTTTCGCATCCTCTCCCTACATGGTAGGGACAATTTTGCAGAAGCCAATTAACCAACAGACCCGCACGTCTTTGGGATGCTGGAGGAAGCTGGAGCACCGGGAGGAAACCCTCGCGGTCACACAGGGATTACGTGCAAACTCCCCACAGACAACACCCGATGTCAGGATTGTACCCGGGTCTCTAGTGCTGTGAGGCAGCAGCTTAGTTTAGTTTAGTTTAGTTTAGAGATACAGCGCAGAAACAGGCCCTTAGGCCCACCTTGCCCGTGCCGGCCAGCGATCCCCACCCACTAGCACCATCCCACAGACTAGGGACAATTTACAATTTTTACCGAAACCACATTAGCCTACAAACCTGTACGTCTGAAGTGTGGGAGGAAACTGGAGCACCGGGGGAAAATTCACACAGTCACAAGGAGAACGTACAAACTCTGTACGGACAGTGACCGTGGTCAGGATTCAACCAGGGTCTCCGGCGCCATGAGGCAGCAACTCTACCGCTGCGCAACCGTGCTGCACGATTGCTATTCAATACAGCGACTTTTCCGTCACATATACCTGTTCAATCCAGTTATAGACAGACATTGTTGTTGATTCTGCCTCAGTGATTAACTCTGGAAATGAATCCTGCATGAAGAAGATTCTCCTGACCTTTATTCTGATTGTCTCCCACCTTTGCCCTCCTTCAACGTGAACTCTATTTATTGGCAGCGGCTCTTTTCCATCTACCTCAGGACAGCTTATTCACTTTGCTGGTGGAGAATGACTGGGGGGAAATGCTGATGTTCTACAGATTACAGCTCTAATGTCATCCATCCTGTCCCTTCGTGTTACATTCAGTAAAGACCAAGGAGTCCGTGCGTGTGACCAGAAATGCGAAATAGCTTAAATAATCAGCTACCTGAGCAACAAATGCTCGCTCGGCGAGCCTCCCATTGAGCTGTTTTATCCGATCATTGTGGGGGAGTGGCGAGAGGAACGTGACCCCTCACAGCCCAAATAAAAACAAATTGCTGGAAGCACCGCGCTTGTCCTGCAGTTTCCACTGAGGACAGAGAAGTGTTTTTAAGGCGGAGATTGATGGATTCTTGATTTGTACGGGTGTCAGGGGTTATGGGGAGAAAGCAGAGGAATGGGGTTGAGAGGGAAAAATAGATCAGCCATGATTGAATGGCGGAGTAGACTTGATGGGACAAATGGCCTAATTCTGCTCCGAGAACTAAAGAACATGAATTTATGAGAAGGGCTTCTACACTTAGCAATAAGGATCATAATCAAGTATCATGGGTTTACTGTAGTTTAGTTCACTGTCACATGTACCGAGCGAGGTACAGTGAAAAGATTTTGTTGCGTGCTAACCAGTCAGTGGAAAGACAATACATGATTACAATTGAGCCATCACAGTTACTCCAGCACTTTGGATTTTTGTTCCAGATTGCAGCATCTGAGTTCTTTGAGTCTCCTGGGCTCGTAAGTAGCAGGTAACAATGTGCTGCCAAAGTTTAGTGTAGTGTACTTTAGTGTAGTATAGTTTAGTTTAGTTTAGTTTAGTTTAGTTTCGTTTGGTATGGTTTTGATTAATTTAGTTCAGTTCAGTTTTGTTTATAGTGCAAGATGAAGTCGAGTAAAGTCGGATTAAAGATAGTCCCAGGGTTCCCCAAACCTTCACCTCAACCAGCAAGGGCAGCAGGCAGAAAGCTGGGGACACCGCCATCTGCAGCTTCCCCTCCAAGTCCTGCTGTCTTGGGAATATCTTATTGCTTCTGCTCAAGGTCATGGAACTCCCTCCCATCAACTTTGAGTCAAGAGTCAAGAGTGTTTTATTGTGATATGTCCCGAAACGGAACAATGAGATTCTCACTTGCAGCAGATATGTAAACATAGAGTAGAAACAAAGAAATGCAGATGCTAGTTTATACAAAAGATAGGCACAGATTGCTGGAGTAACTCAGCGGGTCTGATGGCATCTCTGGAGAAACAGGTTGGGTGACATTTCGGGTCGGCACCCTTCTTCAGACAACTGTGTAAATATAGTGCTCTGTAAACAACATAAAATAACAACAAGAAAGAAGGTCCATACATATATATAACAAACAAACTATAATAGTACAAAGACAAAATAAGTGTCCCCGAGTCTACGTATTTTGGAGCTTATTTGGAGGTGGTCGTGTTTGATACCTCATAGTTGTAACTGCTCCTGAACCTGGACGTTACTGTTTTCAGGCTCCTATGCCATCTTCTTGATGGCTGGAGTGAAATGAGAATGTGGCCAGGGTGGTGTGGGTCTCTGATGATGCTGGCTGCCTTTTTGAGGCAGTGACTCCTGGAGATCCCCTCGATGGTGGGGAGGTCAGCACCCACCGGGTGGCGCCACCAGCACTGGCTGCCTCGCCAACAGTCTGTCTGGCCTTTCTACTGTTTATTTAATTTTAAGTATGTGTTAAAAGTATGTTTTAGTGTTCCTTGGTTTGTTTTATGTGGGAGGTGGAGGGGGGGGAAGTTGGGGGAAACTTTTTCTCAATCATCTTACCTCGACGGAGATGCGATTTTTCTCCATATCGTATCTCCATCCTCACTGCGGCCTAACATCGAGGAGTTGCCGGCCTTTCCTGGTGATCGACCCGGCGCTTCATGCCATGGGGGTGGCGCGGACTTTAACATCGTCGAGCTGCGATCCCTTTGACGAGGATCGACTGTGGAGAGCTTCACCCGCGGGGCCTGTGGACTTTAACATCGTGAAGCCCGTGGTCTCTGGTAAGAAGAGGCCGACTCGGGAGCTCCATGCCGCGGAGAGTTTAACCGTCCCGACGCGGGAGTTTCAATCATCCCGACGTGAGGGCCTCGGACAGTCGGCAGCGGCGACTGCGGATGGTTCAACAGCCCCGACCGCGGGTGAACAAAGAGGAAGATGTTTGAACTTTATTACCTTCCATCACAGTGAGGAATGGGGAATCCGCTGTGGTGGATGTTTATGTTCAATTTTATTTTATGTGGCTGTGTTGCCTCGGTGTTTTTCACTTAATATGGCTGTATGGTAATTCAAATTTCACTGCACCTTAATTGGTACATGTGACAATAAATTGACCTTGAAATCTTGAAATCTTGATGGACAGGGCAGTCAGTGTCCACCACTTTCATGCAATCGTCTTCGTTCCTGGGCGTCATTACCATCACTTGAAGGACTGCAATGGTTTAAGAGGGTGAATCACCACCACTTCTTCAGGGGCAGTTAGCTATGAGCAATAAATTGTCCAGGGCCTCCTCCACTGTCAGAGTGAGGCCACGTGCAAATTGGAAGAACAGCACCTCATATTTCGCTTGGGCAGCTGACAACCCTGTGCTGCGCTGTTCAATGTTCCATGTAGACCTTTACGTTTGGACCTCAGTTGAACTGAATGGTAATGAAGTCAGCGTGATTAAAGACCCAAGGTTTATATCGCACACTTGAGATTGCTCTTGCAGCTCCACGGTAAATATTTAACAATATTGCAGAAAATTAAAGTCGGAATATTTTGTGCCTTTCTTCACCTCTGTTAACATGAACAGCTACACACTGATCTTGCCAAATCTCCTGGGGGGATGTAACCTTATGGCAGAGTTTTATGTCATCCAAAGCTGCTCTTCCACAGTGATTTAGCAACCGACTTTTCTGAAAGTAGAATGATGATTGGAGCCATAACGGAAATAGGATAAGACACTGAGTTCCCCGTGTCTCTGAGTTCACGGTGGCACAGTGGTAGAGTTGCTGCCTTACAGCGCCAGATTCTCGGGTTCAATCCTGTCTACGGGTGCTGTCTGTACGGAGTTTGTATGTTCTCTGGGTGCTCCGGTTTCCTCCCACATCCCAAGGTCGTGCAAGTTTGTAGGTTAGTTGGCCTCTGTAAATTGTTCCTAGTGTGTAGGGTCGTGCTAGTATACGGGTGATCGCTGGTCGACGTGGCCTCAGTGGGCCGAAGGGCCTGTTTCCATGCTGCCTCTCTGAAACTAAAACTAAAACACTATTTTTTCTCCCCTTTTTCTCCATCCCCTGCTGCCACACCTAACTCCCTACATCATTTTTTTAAGATGGTACAAGCAACTGATAAGATGGCAGAAACAAGGAACTGCAGATGCTGGTTCACAAAAAAAAAGACACAAAGTGCAAGAGTAACAGCAGGTTAGGCAGCATCTCTGGAGAGCATGGATAGATAATGATTCCTCAGAGAGAATCTGGCAAGAGACAGAAATGACTTTTGCTTGATTTGGACCAGAGGGAATGATTAGTCTAAAGTCTAATGGTGCCACACCATTACATGGAAAGCCATGGAGTCATAGAGTGGAAGGAATTGCAGATGCTGGATTACCAAGGAAAGACACAAAGTGCTGGAGTAACTTTGTGTTATGGGTAAAATGGGTCAGGGAGCATCCCTAGAGAACACGAATAATTCTTGCTGGAATTCTTGCTGGAACCAAGACTTTAGACTTTAGAGTTTTTAGACTTTAGAGATACAGTGCGGAAACAGTCCCTTCAGCCTACCAAGTTCGTGCCAACCACCGATCAACCAGCACACTAACCACCGCACACTAGGGACAATTTTTACAACTTACCAAAGCCAATTAACCTATAAACCTGTACTTCTTTAGAGTGTAGGAGGAAACCAGAGCACCCAGAGTTGTCACAGGGAGAATATACAAACTCCGCACAGACAGCACCCGTACTCAAGATCGAACCCGGGTCTCTGGCTCTGTGTAGGCTGTGAAAATGGGATAACATAGAACTAGTGTGAACGGGTGATCAATGGTTGGCGTGCACTCGGTGGGCTAAAGGGCCTGTTTCCGCGCTGCATCTCTGAACTGAACTAAACTAAACCGTGACAAAGTGAGTGGCTAATTTCAACCGTGCCACTGGGGGGAAGCACTGAGCCTGATCCATGGACATGGGCTATTCAACGGCACTCCAAGCCTGATTAAGCGACTTGTTATCAGAACAGCGTGGTTAGGGCAACTAGACATTCCAATAATCATTTATCCCAGATTTTCACCACAGTATACATTCACTTAGTAGAGTGAAATATATGTGTGTTTGCAGGATATTAGTACATTAAGGAGTGTGCATATGATATACTCTCTCTACCCCAACAGTCAGGTGAGGCAGAGGTTCACTTGCACCTCTCCATTCTCATCTACTGTATCCACTGTTCTTGGGCAAGGCCAAGCGCAGACTAGGCGATCGCCCTGTTCAACACCTGCCTTGGCCTACGCGATCTCCCGGTTGCCAAACATTTTAACTCCCCCTCCCATTTCAATCCTGACCTTTCTGTCCTAGGCCTCCTCCACTGTCAGAGTGAGGCCAGACGCTAATTGGAGAAACAGCACCTCTAATTTTGCTTGAGCAGCTTACGGTATGAATATTAATCTCTCTAGTTTCCAGTAACCCTTGCATTCCCTCTCTGCCCCTCCCTCACCCTAGTCGTCCTGCCAGTTCCACTGTTCGCATCCATATATATATACCTTCATTATCACCTCTTCCGCAGCCAACAATGGACCATTGTGGGCTCCACCTTTCCTTGGCCATCGGTGCCGGCTCTGGTTTGTTTGGAACCTTTTCATATCTCTGGTTTCCCTCTCCCCTGACTCTCAGTCCGAAGAAGGGTTTCGACCAGAAACGTCGCTTATTCCTTTTTCTCAGAGATGCTACCTGACCCATTGAGTTACTGCAGCATTTTTGTGTTGTCTGCTGATGTTTGTGAGGGCAGATAGGTCCAACTCTTGCCTGGGAGCGTGGAACGCCGGGCCCTTTAAATGCTGAATTATTACAGAAGCCCGGGAACCAGAGTCTGGAACGTGTGTATCCGGCTTTTCCAGACCGATGACAGAAGGCATTAGCGATGGATTCGGATGCTGGTTCAACAGGGATTTATCAAACCCAGTGCCAGCAGCCAGTTGAGCAAAGCCACCATCATATTACCCCGTGCCAAATGATGAATGAACGCTTGGAATTAAATGATTCGTTTGCGGATGTGAGTGTCAGCGGAAGGCTGGCATTTATTTACTCATTCCTTGTGCCCTCTAAACTCATTTGCATTGCGGCCTGCTGTGTATGTGTAGCGTGGAGTCTTCTTGCTGAACCGTTGATGGCAATTTCGATACAGCTGTAGAGTTAACTCATTGCAAAAGGCAGCACAGTGTCATCTGGAGATACACTTAGCACAACCAGAAAGGCCAAGAAGATTTTATTCCTGAAAGAACATTAATAAATCTATCGGACTTTCTGGCAATCAGACGCCTTCATCCTGACCGAAGATTATTATTTCAGATCTCTTTTAATAAATCTGAATTCATATTCACAAGCTGCTGCTAGTTCAGTTTACTTTAGTTTGGCTTATTATTATCGCATGTGCCCAGGTACGGTGAAAAGCTTTTTATTGTGTGCTATCAGTTAGCGAAAAGACTAGACACGATCACAATCAAGCCGTCCGCAGGGTACAGATTTTATTTTGACTACCACAGGAATGCAAGTGTCTGTAGATTATATTGATGAGAACATGGGACAGTTCAGTATAAGCACAGGCCCTTCGACCCGCAATGTCTGTGCTGAACATGATGCCTAGACCAACTCAACATAATCCATAAAACGTGGTGACTCCTGTGTACTGCCTCAGTATAATTTACTATTCTTACACTCTTGTACTTGGCTATGATTGTATTCATGTATGGTAAGATTTTAATAATTGTATTCAAAAAATAAATTTAGCTGTGCTGAGGTACATGTGACCACAAAGTACAATTGAACCAATGAACCGAGAACCCTTCATTCCCTGCATATCTATATGCCTATCTACAAAATTCCTTAAATACCACCATCATTTCTGCCTCCACCACCACCCCTGGCAGCGTGTCCAGGCGTCCACCACCCTCTGTTTAAACGTCTTGCCTCACACGTCTCACCTTAAAACCAGCATTTAATATTCCCATCCTGGAAAAAAGGTCCATGCTATCCATGGCTCTATTCATTCTATATATTTCTATCAGGTCTCTCCTCAAACTCCACCGTTTAAGAGAAAACAACCCAAGTCTGAACTTTGCCCCTCTCTAGCATCAAAGTTATGCCCTCTGCTATTCGATTTTTTTTTGCATCCTTGGACAAATGTTCTTAGGAATATACTTGGGGAAAAAAAAGTTGACAAAGTCTGGGGTAAATGCAGAGAGATTGGGACAAATTAATTATTCTTTCGAAAGGAGATGAGGAGGAATTTATTTAGACAGAGGGTGGTGAATCTGTGGAATTCATTGCCACAGACGGCTGTGGAGACCAAGTCATTGGGTATGTTTAAAGCGCAGATTGACAGATTCTATATTAGTAAAGGGTCAGGGGTTATGGGGTGAAGGCAGGAGAATGGGGTTGAGAGGGATAGATAGTTCAGCCATGATTGAATGGTGTAGTAGATCTGATGGGCTGAAAGGCCTAAGTCTGGTCCTATGACTTATGAACATGAAATGATTGATGCTACAGATCAAATGGCCTGCATTTTTTAAGGTGACATTTTCTAAATTGACACAGACATATTTTTTGTTCTTTGTTTTTCAGAGCTTCTAGGATCTGCAAAGAGAGTGAACGTGAACTACCAAGACCTAGATGGGTAAGTGCATCCATCAGTAAACTCTCTGAGCATTTCAGACTCAGGGCACTGCGTGAATAAAATCTAAAACCGTCGCTTGAGCCAGAACTAATCAGAGAACAATTTGAGACTTGGGAATTAGATTTATTGGAACGTTTTAAGTGTGACTGTCATACTTAATCGGACATTCCGCATTTTCAACACTTCACTGCTGCAACAAGGTTGTACCCTGAATTTGTTTCACACTGCAAAGTCTTCACGGGGATGAATGTGTCAAATCATGTATATTATTATGAATACAGAAAGCCTGAAGATATGACATAGTTTAGTTTAGAGATACAGCGCGGAAACAGGCCCTTTTGGCCCACCGGGTCCGCACCGACCAGCGATCCCCGCACATTAACACTATCCTATACCCACTAGGGACAATTTTTACATTTGCCAAGTCAATTAACCGACATACCTGCACGTCTTTGGAGTGTGGGAGGAAACCGAAGATCTCGGAGAAAACCCACGCAGGTCACGGGGAGAACGTACAAACTCCGTACAGACAGCGCCCGCAGACGGGATCGAACCCGGGTGACCGGTGCTCAATCGCTGTAAGGCAGCAACTCTACCGCTGCGCCACCGTGCCGCCTGTACTGGCAAACCAACCTCCCTTCCATCGACTCCATCTGCAAGGCCACCAGCATAATCAAGGACCAGTCTCACCCCGGTCACTCCCTCCTCCCCTCTCGCATCGGGCAAGAGGTACAGAGGTTTGAAAGCGCATACCTCCAGATTCAGGAACAGTTTTTTCCCAGCTGTTATCAAGCAACTGAACGGTCTTCTCATCAGCTAGTGTGCGGTCCTGACCTTCCATCTCCCTCATTGGAGGCTTTAGTGATACGGTGTGAAACAGGCCCTTCGGCCCACTGAGTCCACGCCGACCAGCGATCACCCTGTACACTAGCACTATCCGACACACGAGGGATCATTTACAATTTACAGAAGCCAACTAACTTACAAGCCGGTATGTCTTTGGAGTGTGCGAGGAAACCGGAGCACCCGGAGAAAACCGAGGAGGTCACAGGGAGCACGTGCAAACTCCGTACAGACAGCACCTGTAGTTGTTCGAACCCGCGTCACTGGTGCTTTAAGGCAGCAACTCTACCACTGCGTTATTCGGACTTTATCGGACTTCAATGTTATATCTTTGCACTAAATGTTGTAATCTTTGCACCGTGGACGGCTTGATTGTATCCATGTGTAGTCTATTATTTGAGTGGATAGCACGTAAAAAGTTTTCCATTGTATCTCCATACACGTGACAATAAAAAACTAAACTAAACTAAACTAAATATAATTGGAACGGTCAACTAATGACCTGGGATTTGCAGTCAACAACAAATCAATGGCTGTTAATCCAGAAGAGAACAGTCCCACAAGGACCTAGTGATCCTATTGTGCAGGTTTCTTTGTGCCTTCCTCATGCTCTCAGTCATCAATTCAACAGGATCCCAGGCACCCAGTCATCACCTCATTGAACTGATTGAATGGTCAATCATGTCAGACTCTCACAGACATCAAAGCAGGAAGAAAATGGCACTTTCTTTTAAGCTTACATTCCAAACACCTTTGAGAGTATGAAACGAATTTTGGAACATGTGCATGAGATCTATCTAGGTGGTTATTTATTCACAAAATGCTGGAGTAACTCAGCGGGTCAGGCAGCATCTCAGGAGAGAAGGAATGGGTGACGTTTCGGGTCGAGACCCTTCTTCAAACTGATGTCAGGGGGGCGGGACAAAGGAAGGATATAGGTGGAAACAGGAAGACAGTGGGAGATCTGGGAAGGGGGAAGGGAAGAGAGGGACAGAGGAACTATCTAAAGTTGGAGAAGTCAATGTTCATACCGCTAGGCTGCAAGCTGCCCAGGTGAAATATGAGGTGCTGTTCCTCCAATTTCCAGTGGGCCTCACTATGGCACTGGAGGAGGCCCAAGACAGAAAGGTCAGACTGGGAGTGGGAGGGGGAGTTGAAGTGCTCAGCCACAGGGAGATCAGGTTGGTTAAGGCGGACTGACATATCATATCATATGGTTTTCAGAATTTCAAATATTTCATTGTTGAACATTTTAAGATATTTGTCTGGTGAAATTACAATCTAAATCTACAACATTAGACACAAGGAACTGCAGAGGCTAGTTTACCCAAAAAAAAGACATACAGAGTGTTGGAGTAACTCAGCGTGTCAGGAAGCATCTCTGAAGAACGTGGACAGGCGATATTTTGAAACTTTGAAATTTTGCTTCTCTATAAAATAAGTTGTTTTGTGGGATCTGGGAGTTTGCCCAGTTTACCGAGCTTTTAAAAGAAGCATCTGAAGAAGGGTCTCGACCTGAAACGTCACCTATTCCTTTTCTCCAGAGATGCTGTCTGACCCGCTGAGTGACTCCAGCTTTTTGTGTCTTTTTTCCATGTTTTTTTAAATTCCATTTCTTGAATTAAATTCCATAGCTGCCATGATCTGGTCTGGTGTGTCAGTATGGATATTGGGTTATTATTGTCACGGGTACTGAGATACAGTGAAAAGCCTTCATTTGCGTTCAATCTAACATGATACATGAGCACAATCAAGCCATGCACAAAACAGATAGAGCAAAGAGAAAAATACCAGAGTGCAGAATATAGTTTCTCAGCATTATAACATACAATTCCAGAAAATAGTCCAATGTCAATAGACAATAGGTGCAGGAGTAGGCCATTCGGCCCTTCAAGCCAGCACCACCATTCAATGTGATCATGGCTGATCATTCTCAATCAGTACCCCGTTTCTGCCTTCTCCCCATACTCCCTGACTCCGCTATCCTTAAGAGCTCTATATAGCTCTCTCTTGAATGCATTCAGAGAACTGGCCTCCACTGCCTTCTGAGGCAGAGAATTCCACAGATTTACAACTCTCTGACTGAAAAAGTTTTTCCTCATCTCCGTTCTAAATGGCCTAATTCTTAAACTGTGGCCCCTGGTTCTGGACTCCCCCAACATTGGGAACATGTTTCCTGCCTCTAACGTGTCCAACCCCTTAATAATCTTATAAGATAAGATCCGATAAGATCCCCTCTCATCCTTCTAAATTCCAGTGTCCTCAATGTAGATTAGAAAATCAGGGCTGTACTCTATTATAACATAGAAGAAAGAACAGTACTGCACAGGAATAGGCCCTTTGGCCCACAATGTTTGTGTCGAACATGATGCCTGATGATTATGATTAACCTGATCTCATCTGCCTGTACATTGTCCATATACCTCCATTCCCTGCATATCCATGTGCCTATCCTATCAACAACTAAAGAGCAGTCCTGAGCTACTATCGACCTCCTTGGCACGCTTGGACTATCTTTAATCAGACTTTGCTGGACTTTATCTTGCACTAAACATTATTCCCTTTACCGTGTATCTCTACATTGTGGACAGCTCGATTGTAATCATGTATCGTCTTCCCGCTGACTGGTTAGCGCGCAACTGGAAGCTTTTCACTGCACCTCGGTACACGTGACAATAAACTAAGCTAAACTAAACTGAACTGAACTATCTAAAAACCTCTTAAATGCCACTATTGTATCCACCTCCACCACCACCATCCCAGGCAGTGGGTTCCAGGCACCCACCACTCTCGGTGTAAAAAACCTGCCCCACACATCTCCCTTAGACTTTCCCCATCTCACCTTATAGCTATGCCCTCTAGTGTTGGACGTTTCCACTCAAGCAAAAAGGTTCTGACTGTCTACCCTATCTAGGCCTCTCATAATTTTATATACTTTTATCTAGTCTCACCTCGACCTCCGTTATTCCAGAGAAGGACGGTTCAGAGGTCAATAATCTTAATAACGTATAAGATTATTAAGGGGTTGGACACGTTAGAGGCAGGAAACATGTTCCCAATGTTGGGGGAGTCCAGAACAAGGGGCCACAGTTTAAGAATAAGGGGTAGGCCATTTAGAACGGAGATGAGGAAAAGCTTTTTCAGTCAAAGAGTTGTGAATCTTTGGAATTCTCTGCCTCAGAAGGCAGTGGAGGCCAATTCTCTGAATGCATTCAAGAGAGAGCTAGATAGAGCTCTTAAGGATAGCGTAGTCAGGGGGTATGGGGAGAAGGCAGGAACGGGGTACTGATTGAGAATGATCAGCCATGATCACATTGAATGGCGGTGCTGGCTCGAAGGGCCGAATGGCCTCCTCCTGCACCTATTGTCTATTGTCTATTGACTAGTCCACTGATCTGACAACTACGCCACCACAGTACCATCTGAATTAATATCCTTTTATCTGCCTCAATGATAACACTCTCTAGAATTGCCTTTGGCCAATTTTGCTGCTTTAAAGATGTGCTGTAAGTGAGGGCCATTAAGTGGCTTGTTGGCTCAGTTCAAAAGGTCACACCCTTTACATGAAGCACAGCTTCCTTCTCTAAGTGATGGTAACGAATTACATTTGCAATAATTTCATCGTCACCACTGCTCACAGGAGCCAGACTTATTGAATAAACTGAACTTTAATTTCCCAGCTGCCATCTGAGCTCACATGGTATTTAGGGCAGCACGGTGGCGCAGCGGTAGAGCTGCTGCCTTACAGCACCAGAGACCCAGGTTTGATCCCGATTATGAGTCCCATCTGTACAGAGTTTGCACGTTCTCCCACGTGGGTTTTCTCCGGGTGCTCCGGTTTCTTCCCACATCCCAGGTTCTTAGGTTAATCAGCCTCTGTAAATTGCCTCTAGTGTGTCGGGAGTGGATGGGAAAGTGGGAGCGGATGATTATTGGTCGGCACAGCATGGACCATTTGGTCCTTTGTACCTGAACTGGTTCTTTGAGGAGGTTTGTGGATATGGAGAAGATGTTTCCAGCAGTGGGAGAGTCTAGGACCAGAGGGCATAGCCTCAGATTAAAAGGACATACCTTTAGAAAGGAGATGAGGAGGAATTTCTTTAGTCAGAGGCTGTTGAATCTGTGAAATTCAAAGTGCAACTTACAGACAGCTGTGGAGGACAGGTGAATGGGTATTTTTAAGGTAGAGATTGACAGATTCTTGATTTGTACAGGTGTCAGGGGTTATGGGACAAAGGCAGGACAATGGGGTTAGGAGGGAGAGATTGATCAGCCATGATTGAATGGTGGAGTAGGCTGAATGGGCCAAATGGCCTAATTCAATATGAACGTATAAATATGAATAGCACAAAAAACAAAATGTTTCGTTGTATCTCGGTACAAATGACAGTAATAACCAAAACCAATACTTCCTCTCAGAAATCTAGCAAATTTGTTGAAAATTATTTTCTCTCCATAAAATCACATTGGTTCTGTTTGATTGCCTTCTAATTTTCAAGATATCTTGTTATTATCTCCATCGTAACAGATACCAGCTGTTTCCCAATGACAGATGTTCAGCTAACTGGCCTTTCATATCCTGTTTGGTTTCGTTTAGTTTAGTTTAGAGATACAGCGCGGAAACAGGCCCTTCGGCCCACCGGGCCCACGCTGACCAGCGATCCCCGCACATTAACACTATCCTACACCCACTAGGGACAATTTTTACATTAACCAAGCCAATTCACCTCCAAACCTGTAGGTCTTTGGAGTGTGAGAGGAAACCGAAGATCTCGGAGAATACCCACGCAGGTCAGCATTACATTTGCGGCTTTCCAATAGTCTGGAACCACTCCAAGTTGGCACAGTGGCGCGGCTGGTGGAACTGCGGCCTCACAGCACCAGAGACCCGGGTTTGATCCTGATCTCGGTTGCTGTCCGTGTGGAGATTCCACGTTCTCCCTGTGACCGCGTGGGCTTCCTCCATGTGCTCGGTCTCCTCCCATCTACCAAAGGGTTTGTAGATTAATTGGCCTCTGTAAATTGCCCCTAGTGTATACGGAGTGGAAAGTCGGATAACATGGAACTAACGTGAACGGTGAAGGACAGTCAGAGTGGATTCGGTGGGCTGAAGGGCCTGATTCCATGCTCTATCTCTAAACTAAACTAGACAAAGGGAAGACACAAAATGCTGGAGTAACTCAGATGGTCAGCCGGCATCTTTGGAGAACATGGATAGGTGACGTTTCGGGTCGGGACCCTCGTTCATACTAATAAATCTTCTCTGCACTCTTTCCAGTTTGTTTTATCAGCCTGAAGAAGGGTCCCGGCTCAAAACATCACCTGTCCATGTCCTCCAGAGATAATGCCTGACCCGCTCAGTTACTCCTGGATTTTGTGTCTTTCTTTGGTAAACCAGCATCTGCGGTTTCTTGTTATTACTAAATACAGGGAACTTTGGTGGATTATAAGCATCATATTCACCAACTCTGTCATCACTTATTGTAGTTCCACCTCACCTCACTCGTCAGTTGTCCACTATAATGTTAAGTCTTGCATGTTCAATAAATTCACAATAGGATTGGACCAATTCGAGAGATTGTTAATCTTCTAGTGGCTGGTACCCAACAGTGGATGATATATATCTGCCTCCATCACCAGCCCATTAGATGGGAATTTCTTCCATTAGTGTACTTTTATCAGCTTGTTTAAACGTTGTGGTCGTTGGGGAAGCTCTTTTCTTCCATCGGTTGCTTGTACACCTTAGCATGTGGTAAAATAAAATCTGCACTTAAGCTTGAATTGTTTTTTTCAAGAGGGCCATTGGTACCCTCAAGATGGGTAGTTCCCTAATGCTAGGCAGACAACTTCAACACTTCACCACTTCGTTTTAGTTTTTTAGTTTTTTAGTTTAGAGATACAGCGTGGAAACAGGCCCGGCGGCCCTCTTAGTCCGCGTCGACCAGTGATCAACTGTACACTAGTTCTATCCTGCACACACTAAGGTCAATTTACAGAAGCCAATTCACCTACAAACCTGTTCATCTTCAGAATGTGGGAAGAAACCAAACCCCCAGAGAAATCCCATGCAGTCACAGGGAGAACATACACACTCCCAGCACCCATAGTCCGGATCGAACCCGGGTCTCTGGCGCTGAGAGACAGCAACTCTACTGCTGTGCCACTGTGCCGCCAGGAAATAATCAGAAGTATCTTCCTGAGAAATTATTCCAATTTATTAAACCTCTTTGGATCCAAGGTTCCTCTTTTAATAAAGACGTTGAGTTGGTTGATTCTCTCTACACTTGATGACAATCCAGGGACATTAAGCTTTAAGAATGAGTGATTCCTGAGAATAGGGTTTACCACAGCAACACACCCACGCCAATCAAGAATCTGTCAATCTCCCCCTTAACATATCCATTGGCTTGTCCTCCGCAGCCGTCTGCAGCAACAATTTCCACAGATTCACCACCCTCTGACCTAAGAAATTCCTCCTCATCTCCTTTCTAAAGGAACGTCCTTTTATTCTGAGGCCGTGGCCTCTGGTCCTTGACTCTCCCACCAGTGGAAACATCCTCTCCACGTCCACTCTATACAGGCCTCATTCATCAGACTTCATTTCTGAAGTATATTTCGGCAGATCCATCGAATCAACAGCCTGTGTCACTGTCAGTACAGGTTGGTAGATCCAATATTCAGATGAAATAATCTCCCAGCTAGTTCCTCTGGCACATTAAAAAATAAGTCATAAATGTCACAAATCAACATGCCATTATCTGCAATTAGCCTGTTCGCAATGTACCCACTCAATGTAAATGCAATTAGAGCCTAATTGAAGAACCCTGTTTTTCCAATATTGGTTAAAGCATCAGGTCTAATTGTGTTTACTAGAATTTATTAACATGCGTCTTCTTAACTGACATGGATTAATTTGGGAAAGAATGTTAAAGAGGTTAGATGTGAGGAACATTGAGTGCACTGTTTTGCAAATTAAAACCATGTTCCTGTTTTAATCTTTTTTTCCCAATTACATTTTTCCACCAATGTCTTTCTTTTGGTTCAGTTCTTCTTTCTTTCAGAAATTTCACATGTCATTCATGTATAATTTGTGTATAAAGTATTTTTGTGCGCTTGTCTGAGTCTCTTTGCCCCCTGATCTCGGCTGATCCCATTTGCCTGCTTTGGCCCATAACCCTCGAATGTTCTTGGGACATCAAACAAATTCATCAAAGCTAATTCCAGGAGAACAATGAGGAGAGAACATGAGGCCATGCCTTAGATGTTGCTGCAAGCAAGATTTAAATTGTACTTTTACCTCACCGTACTTGCGCATATGGCAATAAACTCAAATTGACTTGATTTGTTAACACAGATATGTGGTGATGTTAGTATCCTGAGCCCTAGAATAAAATATCTGGGAAACATCTGTTCAAATCCCATCCCAGATACAGAGGAATCAAAATTTAGGTCATTAACTAATTTGGGATTAAAGTTGATCTTTAATAGTGGCCATTACTTGTCTTCTGATGTTCTAGCGGTAAGTACATTTCCAGGAAAGGGTGCAGGAACGATTTATGAGGATGTTGCCAGGACTCGAGGGCCTGAGCTAAAGGGAGAGGTTGAGCAGACTGGGACTCTATTCCTCAGAGCACAGGAGTGTAAGGGGTGATCTTCTGGAGATGTACAAAATCATGAGGGGAATAGGTAGGGTAAATGCACAGAATTTCTTGTCCAGGGTAGAGGAATCGAGAACCAGCGGACATAGGTTTAAGGTGAGGGAGGGAAAGATTTAAGAGGAACCTGAGGGGTAACGTTTTCACGCAAAGGATGGTAGGTGTATGGAATAAGCTGCCGGATGGAGGTAATTGAGGCAAGGTACCATCGCAACGTTTAACAGTTAGACAGGTGCATGGATAGGACAGGTTTAGAGCGATATGGGCCGAACACAGGCAGGTGGGACTAGTGTAGATGGGACATGCTGGCCGAAGGGCCTGTTTCCACACTGTATGATGCTATGACTCTAAGTATCTAATGGTACTTCCCTCTGTGATGAAAATCCTATTAGTCCGAGTCCAGAGCTCAAAAATCTAGGCTAATGATGCTTGTTTAGCACAAAGTTGGTATTGGCTTTGTTCAGATGGGATATTAAAACAAGCCCCACCTCCTCTCCTCATTGTTGCCATTGAACTCTCTTTGATGTTAGTTTGATATCCTTTGCCGCTGGTGATGTTGACCGTGAGGAGTGGGTCGGGAGGAGACGGACCGGGACACACTGTATGATGCTATGACTCTAAGTATCTAAGTTTACTCTAAGTATAATCAAGGTCGGCAGCAGGAGGCGCACCTGGGACACAACTCAGCTGCCTGGTAGCATCCCCGCGGAACATGGATGGTGCCCCAAGAGTGGTCCCGACCTGAAACTTTGCCTGTCCATGTCCTCCACAGATGCTGGCAGACCTGCTGAGATACTCCAGCACTATTTTTGTTTTAACTGAACAGTGCAGACCTGGATGAGGTTTAGGTCTTCCTGCATACAGACAAGGTTTTTGAATCGGGAGCCTTGTTCAGACTGAAGAAGGGTCCCGACCTGAAACATCGTCTGTCCAATCCCTCCCTGGTTACTGCCTGATCCTCTGAGTTACTCCAGCACTTGGTGCTTTGTGGACTACCTGCAATGGAGTGAGGCCAATGTTGGTGGGTCTACTTTAACAGTTGTTAATAGTCTTTTCCCTTTACTTTACTGCTTTGCAAATCAATGATTTTGTCTTGGATTGGGATATGAAAAGCAAAAGCGGAGATGCTGGGAATCCTATATTAAAACAGAATTGTTGGAAACACAGCCTTTGAGCCGTGGAGCGGCCCAGTGGCACAGCGGCAGAGTTTCTGCCTCACAGCACCAGAGACCCACGTTCGATCCTGACTACGGGTGCTGTCAGTATGAAGTTTGTACATTCATCCCAAGACCTGCGTAGCTTTTCATTGGGGGCTCCGGTTTCCTCCCACATTCCAAAGACGTGCAGGTTTGTAATTGGTTTCGGTAAATTCCCCCTAGCATTTAGGATAGTACAAGTTTAGGGGTGGTCGTTGGTCGGCGTGGACTTGGTGAGCTGAAGGGCCTGTTTCCCTAAACTAAACTAAAACATTCCCAATGGTTTTACTCCAGTTTCCTGTTGGATCTATAAATCACTCATTTATGTCCCACTTTAAAAAGCAAAATCAGATTACGTCTGCTTGTTGATTCTGCTCTCAAATCAACAGAGACTTTGAAAACATTAAGCATATTTTCAGTAACATTTGTCCATCATCTCCTTCCTCGTGGCTCTGCCTGTGGCTCCACTAATGACCTGTGATCGTTCTTTAGTGCTCTACAAGAAGGTTACCGTTTCCCGTAAAGAGATGTGGAATCTGCATTTGCTTAACTTACGAACAACCTACTCAGCTATGCTGCTTTTCAAAACTCCCCCTGTTAAGGTATCGAGCAACTGAACAATCCTCTCATCAGCTAGAGTGTGGCCCTGAACTCCCATCTACCTCATTGGAGATCTTTGAACTATCTGTAATCGAACTTTATCGGACTTCAATGTTAATATCTTTGCACTAAATGTTGAACCCTTTATTCTTTATCTGTGCACTGTGGAGGGCTTGATTGTATTCATGTATATTATTTTCCTTGGTACGCAAACAAAAGCTTTTCACTGTGCATCGGTACACGTGATAATAATACTCTAAGCTAAACTGATATTCACTGAAGATAGATACAAAGTGCTGGAGAAACTCAACGGGTTGGGTAGCATCTCTGGAGAAAAAGGATGGGTGCCGTTTCAGGTCAGGAGACTTCTTCAGACTGAAAGTAGGGGGGAGGGAATGGGAGGTAAGTAAAGGCCAGAACAAAGCAGGGCCAGCAACAGATGACCAAGGAAGGGTGGAGCCCACAATGGCCCATTGTTGGCTGGGGAAGAGGTGACAACGAAGGGACACAAGGATGCGAACGGTGGAACTAGTAGGTCGACTCGGTGGGAGGGTGGGGGACGGAGAGAGAGGGAATGCAGGAGACTTGAAATTAGAGACATCAATGTTAATACTGATGGGTTGTAAGCTGCCCAAGCGGAATATGTACCTTGGTACATGTGACAATATAGTACCATTGCACCATTGTTAAACATGTAAATGTTCAATTAAATTCCTATTGCAAACGTACACTGAATACAGAAGGCATAAGTACACCTGGAGAGGGTGTTGTTTGGTGTGATGGTGGAATGTCAAATGGGGCATGGATAATTGTCTACTTCAAACTCTGAGAATCCAGCACCCTTGAGGCATTTTTTGGTTCTTCGCTGATGGGTTTTCCAGACTATTGTACACTATCTATATTCCAACACAAATTTCATGCACTTTTTTTTCAGATGTTGGGAAGAAAGTACAGGAGCCTGAAAACTGTGATATCCGGGTTCAGGAACAGCTTCTTCCCAACAACCATCAGGCTATTAAACACTGCAACCTCCAAATAAGCTCCAAACTAGATTGACTGGGGGAAGCATTGCTTTTACCTTTGCACTATTATTGTGTGTTTTATACAGAGTGCTATGTTTACATACCTATTGTGCCGCTGCAAGTAAGAGTTTCATTGTTCCGTTTCGGAACATATGACAATAAAACATTCCTGACTTGACTAATGTGATGTAAGTTTTCATTAGTGGGTCGGAAGTGGAGAGTGTTAAACAACTTGGCATGATAGTCACCACTGACATTGTGGGCTGAAGGGCCGTTTCTGTGCTGTACTGTTCTACGCTCTGTGCTCATAATTCCTAAATTATAAAATGGCTTGGAATTTTGTTAAAAGACTGGAAAAGTTGGGGACGATCAGCCATGATCACAATGAATGGCGGTGCTGACTCGAAAGGCTGAATGGCCTCCTCCTGCACCTATTTTCTATGTTTCTATGTAAGTGTAGGGGAATTTCAAATGCAGATTGTCTGTGGATATTTTGATTCGGAGAGGTTTGTGTTTGTGGATTAGTTTAGAGATACAGCATGGAAACATGCCCTTCGGCCCACCAAATCCATGCCGACCATCAATCACCCGTCCCCACTGGTTCTACGTTATGCCACTTCCGCTCCCTATGCACCAGAGGCAATTTACACAAGCCAATTAACCTACACATTCGCACTCCTCTGCGATATGGCAAGGAATCTGAGCTCCCGGGGGAATCCCATGGAGGCACAGGGAGAACGTGCATACTCCACACGGACAGCACCTGAGGTCAGGATGGAACCTGGGTCCCCGACGCTATGAGGTGGCAGCTCTACCAGCTGCACCACTGTGCCACCCTCGTGTGGCAGGGGGTGCTGGATTCCTCTTGTGCTCAAAGAATATTTACTGGTCGGGAACCCAGCTGCCGAGATATTCATTACTGCCACCTTCCAATGGTTGGAAACAGCTGAGCAATAGAGGCCGGGCCAAACCGGACTTACACAACATAAAGCAGTGATCTGTGGCTGATTTAATTGATGGGCTGATGTCAAAGGCTGCCTTCCTATCCTCAACAGATGGCTAATCAGTGGAGCATTGCATGAAGGGGGATAGTGTGTTCAGTTTAGTTTAGAGTTTAGAGTTTAGAGATACAGCGTGGAAACAGGCCCTTCGGCCCACCGAGTCCACAATGCCCAACACCGGTTCTATGTTATCCCACTTTCTCATCTATTCCCTGCACACTAGGGGCAATTTACGGAACCCAGGCGGTCACAGGGAGAACATAGAAACTCTGTACAGACAGCACCCAAGGTCAGGATAGAACCTAGCTCTCTGGCGCTGTGAGGCAGCAGCTCTACCGCTACACCACTGTGCCCCCCCCCCCAAGTTCCTCAGTCCATGCACTTAATACCTGTGTCTCATCACAGAGGCTGTCATGTTTGACCTTCTCCAAAGCCGTCAGCTTCTTCTCAGGATGTGGTGCGTAGAATCGGACTAAATGCTCCCAGTTGGAGCACTTGAACCTTGCTGTCTAGACACACTGGTTTGGTTCAGAGTACATTGATCAGGCCAGGCTTTGAAGCCTGCCCACGTTAATAGCGACTGCTCCATGTATTACACGAAGCAGCCCCGGCTGGGAGAACATTAGTAATGATTAGCCATAGATCACATTCTGTTGTTGGAGTCATTGAGATAGGAACGTGGAAATTTACAGCACTGAGGGAAAACATCCATTCGTCATATCCTTGCTGCCAAATGGCCAACCAAGATCAATCCCCCTCTCCAGCTCTCAGTCTTATGGTTCACGACGCTTCAAATGTCCATAAGACATAGGAACAGAATTACGCCATTCGGCCCGTCGAGTCTACTCTGATATTCAACCATGGTTGATCTATTTTTCCCTCTCAACCCTTTCCTTTCTGTTTCAAGCTGGGAAGGGTGGAGAGATTTATGAGGATGTTGCCAGGACCCGAGGACCTGAGCTATAAGGAGAGTTTGAGCAGGCTAGGACTCAATTCCTTTGAGCGCAGGAGGTTGAGGGGTGATCTTATAGAGGTGTACAAAATCATGAGTGGAATAGATCGGGTAGACACACAGAGTCTCTTGCCCAGAGCAGGGGAATCGAGAAGCAGAGGACATAAATTCAAGATGAGGGGGAGGAGAGCTTTTTCACGCAAAGAGTGGTGGGTGTATGGAATGAGCTGCCAGAGGAGGTAGTTGAGGCAGGTAGCATTGCAACGTTTAAAAAACATTTAGACAGGTACATGGATAGTACAGGTTTTGAGGGAGGTGGGCCAAATGCAGGCAGGTGGGACTAGTGTAGGTGGGACATGTTGGCTGGTGTAGGCAAGCTGGGCCTATTTCCACGTTGTAAGACTCTATGACTCTAACTTCATTGTCCTGCTTTCTCCCTGTAACCTTTGATGCCCTTACTAATCAATAACCTATCAATCTCCTCTTTAAAAATACCCAGCGTCTTGGCCTCCATTGTCGTCTGTACGGATTGAATGCGATGAGCTTTTCTGCTGCCACCTTCAATCACCTGTTCACACCAGTTCTATGTTTTCCCACTTTATCATCCACTCCCTGCACACTAGGTACCATTTACAGAGGGAAAATTAACCTACAAACTCGCACGTCTTTGGGATGTGGAGGAAACTGGAGCACCCGGAGGAAATGCATGCAGCCACAGGGAGAACGTGCGAACTCCACACAGACAGCACCCGAGTTCAGGATTGATCCCGGGTCTCTGGTGGTGTGAGGCAGCGGCTTCTGCTGGGAAGATGCTGATACAACTCAAAAGTGTGCTAGACCACTTCATTGGGGAAATAAGAACTCATCTCAATGGAACAGGCATGGAGTCACACTTGAACTGGATAAGTTAAGCATGAAAGGACAAAGTGCTGGAGTAACTCAGCAGGTCAGGCAGCATCTCTGGAGAATATGGATGGGTGACGTTTTGGGTCGAGACCCTTCTTCAGACTGATTGGAGGGGGAGGGGGAGATGAAAGCTGGAAAAGGGCGTACACTTTCATTCGGTCCATCAAGGTTTACTGGATCTCCCGGTTGTTAACCATTTTAACTCACCTTCCCACTCCCCCACTGACCTTTCTGTCCTGGGCTTCCTACATTGCCAGATTGACCTTTGTTCCAACCATCTGCTTATCCAAAAAGTCCCTTACCTATTACCTGCCACGCCTTAGAAACATAGAAACATAGAGAATAGGTGCAGGAAGAGGCCATTCGACCCTTTGAGCCGGCACTGCCATTCATTGTGACCATGGCTGATCGTCCCCAATCAGTAACCCATGCCTGCCTTCTCCCCATATCCCTTGATTCCACTAACCCCTAGAGCTCTATCTAACTCTCTCTTAAATCCATCCAGTGATTTGGCTTCCACTGCCCTCTGTGGCAGAGAATTCCACACAAAAAAAATTCTCACCTCAGTTTGAAATGGCCTCCCCTTTATTCTAAGACTGTGGCCCCTGATTCTGGACTCGCCCAACATTGGGAACATTTTTCCTGCATCTAGCTTGTCCAGTCCTTTTATAATTTTATATGTTTCTATAAGATCCCCTCTCATCCTTCTAAACTCCAGTGAATACAAGCCTAGTCTTTTCAATCTTTCCTCATATGTCAGTCCCGCCATCCCAGGGATCAATCTCGTGAACCTACGCTGCACTGCCTCAATTACAAGGATGTCCTTCCTCAAATTAGGAGACCAAAACTGTACACAATACTCCAGATGCGGTCTTACCAGGGCCCTGTACAACTGCAGAAGAACCTCTTTACTCCTATACTGAAATCCTCTCGTTATGAAGGCAAACATTCCATTAGCTTTCTCCGCTTCTCCCTTTTCCAGTTTTTCTCTCTGCACCCCCCCCCCCCCCCCACCCACCACAATCACTCTGAAGAAGGGTCTCGAGCCAAAACGTCACCTATCCACATTCTACAGAGATGCTGCCTGACCCGCTCAGTTACTCCAGCACTTTGTGTCCTTTTGTGCATTAACCAGCATCTCCAATTCCTTGTTTCAACACGCTAAGTTAAGCATTGAAGCTATTACTGTATTCATCCTTCAATTGCAGGACCCCCTTTAATAGATACCAGGCTTGTTCTAGTTTCTTCAAATTGATTTTAGTTTTCTTCTCCAGCCTTGGTGTGATCTAAACTCGCGTCATTTGTTATTCTGACGAGTAGTGTTGATTCACACAGCGGCCACTGTTGAAGATGGAATTCACAAGGTACTCCCCGCACTCTTGTGTATAGCATGTGGTGTCTGGTATGATTCTCTCTGCCATACATGACGATGGAGCTTTGATTCCCATGACCCATGTCTACGGTGCATCTGCGCACATGCACATCACTTGTTCTGTTTGTGGGCGGTGCAGGTAATAGTGAGAATCGTTATTGAGATATGCAGAGTGCCAGACCTTTGTGTCTTTTTGTTGTAAACCAGCATCTGCAGTCCCCTGTGCCTCTGTCCCCACTCGGGGAAGATTAGTTTAGTTTAGTTTAGTTTATTGTCACGTATTCCGAGGTACAGTGAAAAACGTTCTTGATGTGCGCTATCCAGGCAGTGGAAAGACTATACACGATTCCAATGTAGCCGTCCACAGTGTACAGATACAGAATCTCTGGCCCAGTACCATTGAAAGTAGAGAATGTGCTTTTGGATGGAATGCAGAACCTGGCCAGATTAAGGCCAGGCACGGACTCTATATTTCTAAGAACTTCGAAGTTTGAAGGATACAAGTTGGCGCCGGTTGGAAACGTGTCCCACAATTCCATCGTGGAAACGTGGTGACTATTGTGTACTCCCTCAGTGTAATCCGTCTGAAGAAGGGTCCCAACCCGAAACATCACCCATCCTTTATCACCCTCCCTACAGCCAACAATGGACCATTGTGGGCACCTCCTTTCCTTGATCATCGTTCCTGGCTTTGATTTGTCCTTTTGCATACCTTACATTCATTCGTTCTTTGTACCTTTTCATAACTCTCGTTTCCCTCTCCCCTGACTCTCAGTCTGAAGAAGGGTCTCGACCCGAAACGTCACCCATCCTTTTCCTCCAGAGATGCCGCCTGGCCCGCTGCGTTACTCCAGCACTTTGTACCTTTTTCTACTATTCTTGTACTTGGGTATGATTGTGCTCATGGGTAGTAAGATTTTTGCTGAATTGTCGGCAACAAAAAAAACTGATTTCAATGTGTCAAGGTACCTGTGACAAGAAAGTACCATTGAACCATTGAGATGTACACCTCTTCATTCAATTGTCAAACTAAACTGTATGTGTGAATGTGTTCATTATGTGTCATATGTTTGTATATCTCACTTTGAAAAGCAATGATTCACAGTTGTAGATTTAACCCAAGCGTAGTCTCTTTGATCATCTCAAAAGAAATGTGTCACTGATACCGTATCCTGTTCTTGCCTTGTCACTTCTTCGGTTTACTAATATCTTACTTCCCCGTCTCCATCTCCTAGAATACACTCATTTACAAATAGCTCCTCAGTATTTTCTTTCTGGAATTAAGTGATTTACATTGGCACTTTAGTTTAGTTTAACTTAGAGATACAGCACGGGAACAGGTCCTTCGGCCCACTGAGTCCGCGCAGACCAGTGATCCCTGCACACTAACACTGTTCTACACACACAAGGGACAATTTACAATTATACCAAGTCAATTAACCTACAAACCTGTACGTCTTTGGAGTGTGGGAGGAAACACAAAACCCATGCAGGCCACAGGGAGAACGTACAAACTCCATATAGACAGCATCCATAGACAGGATTGAACCTGGGACTTGGGCGCTGTAGGCCATAGTAACTTTACTACTGAACTGTATGCAAAGGTTGAATTTTACTGTACCTGGGTACCCACGACCAAAAAGTACCAGTTTCATTGCTCCTACATTAATCTTACACTAATCCCACTTTCAGTGCTATTCTTTCATTTAGAGTCATAGAGGCATATAGTGTGGAAACAGGCCCTTCAGCCCAACCTTCCCACACTGATCTACATGTGCCCTGTGATGACCACTGTGCCTCCATGCCCCCCCCCCCCTCCCCATTCTGCCTCCTGTTCCCACAAGATATATTTTGTACCACATACTTAAACAATTTAGATTTATATGGCAGTGTTAATACACAAATCTTATCATGTTTTTCATAGATTGTACAGCATGGAAACAGGCCCTTCAGCCCACCGAGTTAATGCCGACCATCGATAACCCATTCATACTACTTCTATGTTATCCCACTCTTGCATCCACTAGGGGAAATTTACAGGGGCCAATTAATCTAAAAGCCCCCATTGGGATGTGGGAGGAAACTGGAGCACCCGTGAGATGTGGCAATTGGGTCACCATGGACAAATTGGATTGAAGGACCTGTTTCTGTGCTGTATGACTCAATGAATCTATCCATTGGCCAGTGTTTTGCTAAACTGTAGAGTGAAGTTACATTTCATAACTCCCCCTCCTTCAGAATGACAAATGCGCAAAAAGATTGGAATACAATTAAGCCTAGTTCAGTCGAATCTCAAAGAAAAAATGATCTATAGTGAGAGGTTGAGCAGGCTGGGATTCTATTCCTTGGAGCGCAGGAGGATAAGGGGTGATCTTATAGAGGTGTATAAAATCATGAGAGGACACACAGGATTGGGTAGACACACAGATTCTCTTGCCCAGAGTCGGGGAATCGAAAACTAGGACATAGGTTTAAAGTGTAGAGGGAAAGATTTAATAGGTATCTGAGGGGTAACATTTTCACACAAAAGGTGGTGGGTGTATGGAACAAGCTGCCAGAGGAGGTAGTTGAGACAGGAACTTTTGTAAAATTTAAGAAGCAATCAGACAGGTACATGGATAGGACAGGTTTGAAGGGATATGGGCCAAACGCAGGCAGGTGGGATTAGTGTAGAGGGCACATGTTGGTCAGTGTGGGAAGGTTGGGCTGAAGGGCCTGTTTCCACACTATATGCCTCTATGACTCTAAATGAAAGGATAGCACTGATGTAAGATTAATGTAGGAGCAATGAAACTGGTACTTTTTGGTCGTGGGTACCCAGGCACAGTCAAATTCAATCTTTGCATAAAGTTCAGTAATAATCTTACTATACAAGGCCACACTCATACCTAAGTACAAGAGTGTAGGAATAGTAGATTACACTGAGGCGATACACTACTATCGCCACATTTCTGGCACCATCTTGGATCTTGCAAGCTCAAAGTTGTTCAAAATATTGAATTTAACTTGTCCATAAAGGCCCGTTGTCCTAGTGGCGGTACTGGTTTGGATTTGCAGGGGTCGGCCTGGTCTGGCAATGCTGTCAGTATCCTCCACCGCAGCTCCGCCGCACGGATACATATTTTGAACATGTATCTAGTTTGTTTAAGGCTGCCATATACCGCACGTATGCCTGCTACAGTACTCACATAACCAACTGCATTGCTGTTAACTACACGCTACATCATGGGCAAGGAACAAGTTGAAGGGAATAAAGATGGACACAAAGCGCTGGAATAAGTGCAGCCTGTCAGGCAGCATCTCTGGAAAAAAGAAATAGGTGACGTTTTGTGGGTCGAGACGCTTCAGACTTAGAGGGAAACGAGAGGTATGGAAAGGTACAAAGAACAAATGAATGTAAGGTATGCAAAAGGACAAATCAAGGAAAGATGGAGCCCACAATGGTCCATCGTTGGCTGCGGAGCAGGTGATAACGAGTGGATACAAAAAGTGAAACTAAGCAGGACACCAGTCTAACTAGCAGGATGACTGGGGTGGGGGAGGGATGGAGAGAGAGGGGTTGCTTGAAGTTAGGGAATCAATATTCATACTGCTGGGTTGTAAGCTGCCCAATGCAGAGGTGCTCTTCCACCAATTTGTGTTTGGTCTCACTCTGACAGTGGAGGAGGCTCAGGACAGAAAGGTCAGTGTGGGAAGGGGAGTTCAAGTGACTAATTTTTTTTATGATCTTGCTCCAGCCACACAGCTCAACCTCCCCATTACAAACACTGAACAATACTGTGGCCTCTGTAGATGTTGATAAATCACCACAGATACAACGTCAAGCTTTGTACCCACAGAAAAGTTCTGACTATAAATCACGTCATAACTCACCCTGTTTAAATCACCCCAATCCCACAACTCTGTAAATAATGAAAATGTATCTAAAATTAAACTCAACACCCTGGGCAGTATTACTGGGAACTCACACCTAGTGTAAGTCTATTTAAGATAACTGGAGTTACTAATCAGTTCCTCAGTATTGCAAATGGCAATCAAAATATCCCTTTGATCCAGGATATATTTTAACTTAGTTCCTCAATGTGTGAGGCCTATGTATTAATGGTTTGTAAAATCCTAACACTCCTATTTGTGGTTGTTAATGTACAATGCAACAAATATAATTAAGCTCTTGCTATTTTTCTCTAAAATGCACCAGTACCTTAGAAAATCTAAGCTGGTGCTATTGTGAGATGCATGTTTTTATTTGGATTGTTTTTCTGATTGTAGAATTGAAGTGCAGTGCGTTGTGAAGCATTCATATTGATTATTTTTAAGCGGGGAAACCCTTTTTTTTTGTTGCTTTAATCCAAAAGTTTAAAAAACTGCAGCTGCTGGAAATCTGAAATCAAAACCATATTTTTAGTTTTGCACATCTTTCCCATCTGAAGCCAGATATTCCGCTATTCTGACGATTCTTTCTTTCGACATAGGGTCACAGACCTGAAACATTAACCCTGCTCAGATGTTCATGTCATAGGAGCAGAATTAGACCGTTCAGCCCATCGAGTCTACTCTTACTCTGCTGTAAGGCAGCAACTCTGCCACTGCATGGGGCAGAGGGAAGAAAGAGGGTAAAAGAGGGGGATATTGATGTGCTCTTATGGTTCTCTGTTGGGTTTCACCAGTACAACAGCGATTACTCTTCAAGGTATTTCACAGGAAATAATGTGCTTTGGGATGTCCTGAAAGGGTTGTGAAATACATCTGCTAGATTGCAAGAGACTAGCTGTGCAATGAGCAATCGAGTGATGCTCTTTCCCATTATGTTCTCATCTGTGGAGATCCACTACCTTCTGAAGTGTAGCTCCCTCAGGACGATGCTACAACTGGCCCTCTTAATAACTGTTCGAGCTACATCTTCAAGATGTTAATTAAAAATATGCTGCGTGATCTCCTTGGAATGGTACCACTTCCAGCTACCGTTGAAGAGTGCAGACCATTGCACATGAGAGGTGAAACTCTCCATCCTCCCACTTATGATACTAATTCAGGACATCATTCTGCTGGAAAGAGTGCAGAGCAGATCTACGATGCTGGACACGCTGATCTACAGGGAGAAGTTGAGCAGGCGAGGACTCTATTCCTTGGAGCGCAGGAGGATAACGGGTGATCTTATAGAAGTGTACAAAATCACGAGGGGTAAATCAATAGGGGGATCGAACACTTCAGCCTTGAGTGTTCATCAAATGATCCACAAACGCAGGACTGTGAGTAAGTGTTGACTCAGCGGGTAGTGTTGACGTACATACGCCTGACGGTAGTGGGTTCAAATCCAACCTTGGGGGAATGGTTGAAAAAAATCTCTCAAAAAAGAAAGTGTTTTGTAGCAATACCTTTGGGGTGTGAAAGGTAATGCAGGAAAGCATGTTTTCCTTTAATGCTCAGGAAAGATGAAAATGCCTGATGAGGGGCTCTGGTACTTTGCTAAGTCGCCTCTTTGCATCCGCTCTCGAACATCCTGCAGTTCATGATCCTTGTCTGACTCTTCCATCTCCCTTGTCCTCATTACTCTTGGTGTGACATGTGCTGCAACAAATCATAGAAACTCTGTTGCTGTGCCACCATGCCGCCCACTTGTTATACATTACCACAAGAACTAGTCAAGAGTGTTTAATTGTCATATATACCGACAACGGTAAAAAGAAGGCCCCCGACCTGAAATGTCACCTATCCATGCTCTCCAGAGATGCTGCCTGACCCGCTGAGTTACCCCAGCATTTTGTGTCTTTCCTCAGTAAATCGGCATCTACAGTTCCTTGTTTCTATAGTGACATTCTTACTTGCAGCAACATATCAGGCCTGTATACACGATATACATTGATAATACATAATAAAATTTCAATGAATTAATAACCCGATTACTAGTGGAAAAAGTCCTTCGTGCAACCAAAGACAGTCCGTAGTTGAGCGTTGAGGTTAGTGTTGTATAGAGTTCCACGAGCCTGCTGGTTGTTGGGAAGAAGATATTCTTGAAAAAAAGGCACAAATTGCTGGAGTCACTCAGCGGGCCAGGCAGCATCTCTGGAGGATGCGATGTTTTGTCTGAAGATGGGTACTGACCCAAAAAAATTCTGGCACAGTGGCGCAGCGGTCGGGTTGCTGCCTTACAGCACCAGGGACCCAGGTTCGATCCTGACTACGGGTGCTGTCTGTACGGAGTTTGTACACCCTCCCTGTGACCGCGTGGGTTATCTCCGAGTGCTCCGGTTTCCTCCCACTCTCCAAAGGCGCGTAGGTTTACAGGTTAATTAGCCGCTGTGAATTGTCTCTGGCCATTGTCTCCCACTGGTGGGCGTGGGCTCAGTGTATTTTTGAATGAAATACATCTCAGAAATGTGACTGGAAGATTTCCTGTGCTCATATTGAATATATTCTTCAGGGAAAGCCCATTTTGAACCTGCATTGAATAAAAAGATTTGATCTCTGCAAGTCCCAGTTTGAATCTGTTTCAAGCTGATTCCTGCTGTGGATTTGAAGTGCTACCAGGGGATGTGAATGCACTTTTGATTGAAGCATAATTTAGACCATGCCAAAGTTTGATTGAACCCTGTAATTTGGCCATTGGGCACACAGGTATGTCACAGCCTACCTAACCCATGGTTAAATGTAAGAAAAGACCTGCTTTTCTGTACTACCTCTGACACCTTTAATAGAGGGTTGTGGATATTCAGTCTGGGAGCATGTTAATGTTAAGAGCTGTGATTTCTTTCCTTTTGATTATAATTTTGGACTTTGGGGCTTTCATAGATCATAGGAGTAGAATTAGTCCATTCAGCCCATCGGGTTTACTCTGCCATTCAACCACGGCTGATCTGTCTTTCACTCTCACCCTCAACTTTGGGCAAGGAAGTGCATGAGACCAGGGTTATGTTTTTGTTTGGTTAAACGATACAGGATGGAAACAGGCCCATCCGACTCACGAGTCCTCACGGATCATCGATCACCCTTTCACACATGATCTATGTTATCCCACTTTCGCATCCACTCGCTGCACACCACGGGCAATTTACGGGAGTCAGTTAACCTACCAAGCACACGCAGCTCCTTTTCCTGAGAAGGCTGAGGAAGTTTGGCATGAACGCCAGCATCCTCACAAACTTCTACAGATGCACCATCGAGAGCCTGCTGACGGGCTGCATTACAGTCTGGTACGGGAACTGTTCTGCCCACAGCCACAAATCACTACAGAGAGTGGTGAAGACGGCACAGCACATCACTGGCAACTGTCTCCCGGCCATTCAGGACATTTTCTACCGGCGGTGCCTGCGGAAGGCACGCAGCATCATCAAGGACCACAGCCACCCAGCACGCAGGCTGTTCTCCTTGTTACTGTCAGGCAAGCGATACAGGAGTATGGCTGCACCAGACTTAAGAACAGTTTCTACCATCATGCCATCAGGCTTCAGAACTCATAAACACATTTCACATCATCTATGTTGATTATTTTAATATTGTCTTTTTACCTTACTAATGTCATTTTTATCTTATTTATCCTTGGAATATTACTGCTGAGGTGACCCGTTGTCTTGTCAAATAAATTTCATTGTACCCTTGACCCTGTGCCAACCTACATATGACAAACAAAATAAAATAAAATTATTATGCATTGAATTACAAAAGGAGACACTGACACGGGAGGAGGTTCCATACTTTGGAATTTTAAGTCTTTAGTCTTTAGAGATACAGCTTGGAAACAGGCCCTTCGGCCCACTGGGTCAGCGCTGATCAGCAATCCCCATGCAGACAGCACCCGTAGTCAGGATCAAACCCGGGTCTCTGCCACTGTAAGGCAGCAACTCTACCACTGCGCCACCGTGCCGCACTTGTCCCCAGTAGGATAGAACTAGTGAGCGGGTGATCCCTGGTCAGTGCGAGCTTGGTGGGCTGTATCCATACGGCATCTCTAAAACTAAGACTCAAACTAAAAATGTTGCTGCATTAAAGGCAGGAAATGGTCGTTATAAATGAGACTCGTCAGAAGAAAGTACGCCAGAGATGTGATCAAGCTTCGTGCGTTCTCTTTAGGGAATGACTCCTGCTGTCACACAGCACTAACAGAGTCAACTGTTTCAGCTTCTTCATTGCTCTCAATCCTCCCTGAGGAGACTTTCATGATCAAAGCTGAGAAACAGTTTGAATTTGCACGCCGTCAGATGTTAAAATCACAATATAAAACTGCACTGAAGGAATAGTTTGTTGAAGAAAGTGTTTGATGTATGATAGTCATACAGCGTGGAAACAGGCCCTTCGGCCCAACTTGCCCATGCTGACCAGCATGCCCCATCTACACTAGACCCACCTGCCTGCTTTTGGCCCATATCCCTTTAAACCTATCCTATCCACGAACCTGCCCAAATGTTTCTTAACGTTGCGATAGTACCTGCCTCAACTACCTCCTCTGGCACCTCGGTCCATACGCCCATCTCCCTTTGTGTAATAAGGCCCTCCTCAGATTCCGTATTAAATGTTTCCTTACTCACCTTAAACCCATGTCCTCTGATTCTTGATTCCCCTACTCTGGATTCCTATTAAATCTTCCCCCCCTCACCTTGAACCTATGTCCTATAGTTCTCGATTCCCCTACTCTGGGTAAAAGACAGTGCATTGACCCTATCTATTCCCCTTATGATCTTATACACCTTTAAAGATAATCCGTCATCGTCCTGTGCAGCAAGGAATAAAGTCCTAACCTGGTCAACTTCCCCCCACCCCATGCTTGTAGAAAGGTGGTTATGGAGTTGTACGGTACAGAAACCAGCCCTTTGAGTCACCGTATCCATGCCGACTATTGCTCTTACCGTTAAATCCCATTTAAATCCAGGAATGGATCTGATCTTGTTTATATGTAACACCACTTCGTTTTTTTTAGTTTTAGAGATACAACAAGGCCCACCGAGTTCACTCTGACCAATGATTCCTGTACACTAACATTACCCGACACACTTGTGACAATTTACCATTTTTACCAAAGCCAATTAATCTACAAACCTATGTGTCTTCAGAGTGTGGGAGGAAACCAGAGCTCCCGGAGAAAACCCACGGAGTCACAAGGAGAACGTACAAACTGGAGAGACAGCTCCCATAGTCAAGATTGAACCCAGGTCTTTGGCGCTGTAAGGCAGCAACTCTACTGCTGCGCCACTGTGCAGCCCCATAAATACTCCATAAATACTCCGTAAATACTCCATAAATAATCCACAAGCACTCCAATAAAACAAAAGACAAAAAAGTGCTGGAGTAACGCAGTGGGTCAAGCAGCATTTCTGGAGGACCTGGATAGTTGACGTTTGGGGTCAAGACTCTTCGTCATCCTTTCGAATCCTTGAAAGACAATATCCTGTCATTCTTCGAAGGCCAACATGTGTTGTGATCACTTTTGTAACCTGCTCACATTCCCTGCCTCACACCAACACAGGAAGAGCAGTTTTTTAATAACTTCAAAGCAGTGTTTATCTCAACCAGAATCTTTCCAATTGGAAAGTGTTCCCTAAAGACTGTGGGATATATTCATTGATTGATTGAAAGATAAAGCCTGGAAACAGGCCTTCAGCCCACTGAGTCAACGCCGACCATCGATTACCCATTAACACTAGTTCCATGTTATCCCACTTTCGCATCTACTCCCTGCACACGAGGGGGAATTTTACAGAGGCCAATTAACCTACAAACACGCACGTCCTTGGGATTGCTGCAAATGTGTTCTGCCAAGAATTGTGATTTGCTTACCTCGGTGAAACGGTGGCTCATTTTAAAACACAGAGAGGCACTTAGGAATGAAATAGCACCATTCTAAAATTGTAATTAAAATTAGATTAAGAGAATTCTTTGAGAACTGCTGGCTCTTTCAGTTTCATGCTGACTTTCCCATCCCCAAATCTGATGGTGGCAAAGTGTTTAAATCACCCAACTGGTAACCAAAATCATTGCAGAATCTGAAGGAAAAACAGAAAATGGTGCAAACACTCAGTTGGTCAGGCAGCATTTGTAGAGAGAGAGAAACAGTTAACAGTTGGGTATCGGTAGACGGTGGCGCAGCGGTAGAGTTGCAGCCAGAGACCCAGGTTCGATCCTAACTACTGGTGTTGTCTGTACGTAGTTTGTACGTTCTCTCACGTCCGTTTTCTCCGGGTGTTCCGGTTTTCTCGCACACTCCAAAGACGTACGGGATTGTATGTTAATTGGCTTCGGTAAAAATTGTAAATTGTCCCGAGTGTGTAGGATAGCGCTAGTGTACGGGGATCACAGACCATTGTGGACTTGCTGGGCCGAAGGGCCTGTTTCCACACTGTATCTCTAAACTAAACTACACTAAAGTTCCGGTTGATGATCTATCAGTGGAACAGGTAAAGAGAAAACGGTGAGGTCGGTGGCGATAGGAATGGACATGGCAATGAATGGGTGAGACCAGCTCAAATTAGTTAGTTTAGTTTAGAGATACAGTGCGGAAACAGGCCCTTTGGCGCCCCGAGTCCACAATGGTCTGTGATCCTCGTACACTAGTGCTATCCTACACACTCGGGACAATTTACAATCTTTTACCGAAACCAGTTAACCTACAAACCTGGAGTGTGGGAGGAAACTTGAGCACCTGGAGAAAACCCCATGCGGTCACAGGGAGCACGTACAAACTCCGTACAGACAGCATTCGTAGTCAGGATTGAACCCTGGTCTCTGGCGCTGTAAGGCAGCAACTCTACCGCTACGCCACCATGCATGTCCAATCAAGTACACAATCTACCTCCTCGTGTCCATAACATCTGATCAGACAACCAGCAATGTTGAGAAGGTGCTGAACATTGGTGGCGACGTTGACTGTTAATTCTGAGTCTCTGGCACCGTGAGGCAGGAGCTCCACCAGCCACACCACAGTGCCATGCGTGGTAACAGCGGATAGAATCCATGTCCTCCCGAGATGCTGCCTGACCCACTAAGTTACTCCAGCACTGTGTCCTTTTTTGTATTAACCAGCATTTGTAGTTCTTTGTTTCTATGTAGAAAACTCCCCTGCTTGATCAGAGACTCCACTGACTCCATCTGCACTTCACTTCTTTGTGTCTTTTACCCAGGGTAGGGGAATCAAGAACCAGAGGATGTAGCTTTAAGGTGAGAGGGGAAAGGAACCTGAGGGGCAACCTTTTCACACAGAGGGTGGTGTGTGTATGTGGAACGAGCTGCCAGAGGAGGTGGTGGAGGCAGGTACAATAACAACATTTGAAAGACAGGTAAATGTGGAGGAAAGGTTTAGAGGGATGTGGACCAAAAGCAGGCAAGTGGGATTAGCGTAGATGGCGCATGTTGACTGGCGTGGACTAGATAGGCCGGAGTGCCTGTTTCGTGCTATACGACACCGTGACTGTGACAGCAGCAGATGAAGAGAAGAGGAATCAGTCAATATTGAAATCTTGTGTATCGCACTTTCATTTCATGCAGTGTCGATGTTGTGGAACCCAAGGGCACATTCTATTATAAAATGTCCCGTCCTCCATTTATACATCCCACAAAACAATAAACAGGCAGCACTTACGCTAACCTTTGGAATATTAAGCTTTGGGATTCACTGTGAAAACCACTGTACTTAAGGATAATAACTTTTCATTCTACGTTGCACTTTGAAAGGTTAAAAAGGTGGACTTGCATTTATATTGCATTATTGCATGCCTTTTACATTCAATGAACCTCTTTGACGTGACTTAATGTGGTGTTGCAAACTCCCCCAGACAGCAATGTAACAGCAATGACTCCATGTGCAGCTCCATCCAAGACTACAAGAAACTGCAGAGAGTTGTGGACATAGCCCAGATCTTCACACACACCAACCGTCCTTCTATTGACTCCATCTATACATCACGCTGCCACGGCAAGGCCACCAGCATAATCAAGGACCAGTCTCATCCTGGTCACTTCTTCTCCTCCCCTCTCCCATCAGACAAGAGGTACAGAAGTGGGAAAACGCACACCTCCAAATTCAGGGACAGTTTCTTCCCATCTGTTCGCAGGCATCCTGTCACCAACTAGAGAGCAAATCATGACCTATCATCGACCTCATTGGAGACCCTCAGACTATCTTTCATCGGACTTTACTGGACTTTATCTTGCATTAGGTTCATTAGAGTTTACAGAGATACAGCATGGAAACAGGTCCTTTTGCCCTCTGAGTCCGCACCGACCAGTGATCACCCCGTACACTAGCATTATCCTACACACCAGAGACAATTTACAATTTTTATCAAAGCCAATTAACCTACAAACCTGTACGTCTTTGGAGTCTGGGAGGAAACCGGAGCACCCGGAGAAAACCCACGAGGTCATGGGGAGAATGTACAAACAATGTGATCGCTAATTGGCGTGGAGTTAGTGGGCCGAGTGGCCTGTTTCCACTCTGTGTCTCTAAACTAAAGTAAGCTGAACTAAACCTGAAAATATGTGTGTTTTGTGACTGTAAAATGTCATAGATGAAATGTTGAGGTGTGATCAGGAATTAAGTCATGTGCCCTCGAGCTGTAGTTGAAATGGGATGTGTTTTGCTGGCAACACTGAGGTAGATATTATCATTCTGAAGGGTAACAGTCCAGTAGAGACTGTCAATGCTATGCGTGCTTGCCTGCCTGTGATGTATGTGCCTGTCAAGGATGGCTGTAAGGCAGCACTTGAGCTGAACCAAGCTTTGCCAGCTCTGTTAGCTTCCACACAAAGTCTTTGGGTACCGTAGATTAAATAAAAACTGGTAGCACATCACGTGTGTTGAGCACTCGCTTATGAAAAGGAATTATCCTGTCACTGCATGAGTTTCCCAGAGAGGAGTTTCAAATGCAGACCTGCTAAAATATATAATTCCCTCTTCACAACTCTTATGTCGAGCCTGTTATCGGACTTGAGTCTGAAGAAGCATCCCAATCCAAAATTTGGCATCATTTTTCCAAAGCAGAGATTGACAGATAATGATTAGTAAGGAAGCTTGAGTTTACTTTAGTTTATTGTTACAATAGACAATAGACAATAGACAATAGGTGCAGGAGTAGGCCATTCAGCCCTTTGAGCCAGTACCGCCATTCAATGCGATCATGGCTGATCACTCTCAATCAGTATCCCGTTCCTGCCTTCTCCCCATACCCCCTCACTCCGCTATCCTTAAGAGCTCTATCCAGCTCTCTCTTGAAAGCATCCAATGAACTGGCCTCCACTGCCTTCTGTGGCAGAGAATTCCACACCTTCACCACTCTCTGACTGAAAAAGTTCTTCCTCATCTCCGTTCTAAATGGCCTACCCCTTATTCTTAAACTGTGGCCCCTTGTTCTGGACTCCCCCAACATTGGGAACATGTTTCCTGCCTCTAATGTGTCCAATCCCCTAATTATCTTATATGTTTCAATAAGATCCCCCCTCATCCTTCTAAATTCCAGTGTATACAAGCCCAATCGCTCCAGCCTTTCAACATACGACAGTCCCGCCATTCCGGGAATTAACCTAGTGAACCTACGCTGCACGCCCTCCATAGCAAGAATATCCTTCCTCAAATTTGGAGACCAAAACTGCACACAGTACTCCAGGTGCGGTCTCACCAGGGCCCGGTACAACTGTAGAAGGACCTCTTTGCTCCTATACTCAACTCCTCTTGTTACGAAGGCCAACATTCCATTGGCTTTCTTCACTGCCTGCGTGTGCTGAGGTACAGTGAAAAGCTTTTGTTGCGTGCTCACCAGTTAGCAGACAGACAACACATGATTACCATCGAGCCATTCACAGTGTACAGGTGTATGATAAAGGGAATAACGGGAATAACGTTTAGTGCAAGATAAAGCCCAGTAGTCCGATCAAAGATCAACTAAGGGTCTCCAATGAGGTAAATAGTAGCTCAGAACTGCTCTCTAGTTGTTGGTTGGGAGGTTCAGTTATAGGGAGAAGGCAGGAGAATGGGGTTGAGAGGAAAAAATAGATCAGCTATGATTGAATGGCGGAATAGACTCGATGGGCGTGCATGTAGTATAGGAAAATAACTGCAGATGCTGGTACAAATCGAAGGTATCACAAATTGCTGGAGTAACTCAGCAGGTCAGGCAGCATCTCAGGAGAGAAGGAATGGGTGACGTTTCGGGTCGAGACCCTTCTTCAGACTGATGGGCGTGCATGGTTTAATTCTGCTCCTATGACTGATGAACATGTGTGGGCTGAGGGACCTGTTCCTGTACAGAAACAAAGAACTGCAGATGCTGGTTAGTACACCAAAGAACACAAAGTGCAGGAGTAACTCAGCAGGTCAAGCAGCATCACTGGGAAACGTGGAGGAGAGAGAGGGTCTCGACCCAAAACGTCACCTATCCATGTTCTCCAGAGATGCTGTTTGGTCTGTTCCTGTGCTGTGATGTACTGTTCCATGTTCTATGTTCTTTGTTCCATTTCTCTCCATGGATGCTGCCTGATCTGCTGAGTTTCTTCAGTTCAGGGTTGTGTTTTTTTCTATCACATTTTTAACCAACACTTTCACTAAAATCATGTTCATTTCATTTATTTTGGTTTACTTTAGTATAGAGAGACAGCAGGGAAACAGGTCCTTCAGCCCGCCCAGTCCGCATCGACCAACGATCCCCACACACTATCACTATCCTACACACTAGGGACAATTTACATTTATACCAAGCCAACTAACTTACAAACCTGTGCATCTTTGGCATGTGGGAGGAAACCGAAGATCTCGGAGAAAACCCATGCGGTCACGGGGAGAACGTACAAACTCCGTACAGACAGCACCCGTAGTCAGGATCAAACCCAGGTCGCTGGCACTGTGAGGCAGTAAGTCTACCGCTGCGCCACCGTGCCATTTAAGGACCAGGAATCCCCAATGGAGAGATTCCTACTGGCCAGAAAAGATTATTTTTTTATCATTCTGATTCATGGAGAGAGAAGGCCTGGGATTCAATGTAAACCTACATGTACTGGGCAGTGTTTAAGATCACTGCCTTCTGCTGCAATGCTTTCAACAGTGAATGAGTCCAATGTGGAAGGTTTAATTGGGTAACATATCATCAAGAGACACCCTCAGGATCAGAGTGCGTTCCAACTACATTTCCCTTTAATCTGTTCTTGTGTCCAACTGTGCCTAATTGGTAGTGTTGATGCTAAAAGTAGCTCACTTGTGTTTCCAAATGGTTGAATGGGAGGAACTGACGGTGATAATGATATCAGTAATTGTGTCCGATCTCCTTCCCCTTGTATCTTCCATTGATAACATCCCCAGTGTTTGCGGCTGTTTGAAATGTCACTCAAAAGACAATGCTTAAAGGTTACCAAAGAAAGGCAGCTAACGTACTGTATGAGCTTAACTACAACCTCTAAATAAGATCCGAACTACATAGACTTGGGGAAATTGGTTTTGTCTTTCTGCACTATTATTGTTTATGTGTGTGTATATATATATATATGTGTGTGCATGTGTGTGTGTGTGTGTGTTTGTGTGTGGTTACGTGTGTGTGTGTGTGTGTGTGTGTGTGTGTATGTATGAAGTGTGTGTGTATATATATATACACTGAATGTACACACACACACACACATATATTTATATATTCAGCATATATATATATTCAGTGTGTATATATATACACACACACTTCATACATACACACACACACACATACACACACACACATATATATATGTATATACTATATATATATATATATATATATACATACATACACATAAACAATAATAGTGCAGAAAGACAAAACCAATTTCCCCAAGTCTATGTAGTTCGAATCTTCAGTATATATATATTCAGTATGTGTGTGTGTATATGTATATATATATATAAATACACACACACACACACACACACACACACACACACACACACACACACACACACACACACATATATATATACACACACATACTGAATATATATATATACTGAATATATATATATATCTATATATAGAGAAATGTTTTTGTTGATAATTACATTGTTTACAGAGTATTATGTTTACATATTCTGTTGTGCTGCTACAAGTGAGAATGTCATTGTTCTTTCTGGGACACATGACAATAAAATACGCTTGACTCTTTACTCTTGAGCTTATTACTACTGTAGCACTGCGGCACAGCGGTTAGTGGTGCTGCCTCACAGCTCCAGCGACCTGGGCTCAATACAGATCTCTCATGGTCTAAATAGAGAATGAAAGCATGGGTGCTGTAGGTGCTCCAGTTTCTTGCCGCGTACCAACGATGTGATGTAGTGGGGAGGTCAGTACCTGTGACGGACTGGGCAGTGTTCACCACTTTTTTGCAATCTTCTTCGTTCCTGGGCTTTCGAATTGCTGAACCAGACTCTATGACTCTAACCCTTTGCCTACAATTGAAAACATACATAAGAACACCTGGTGTGAATGAACAGCCTAACACCTATCCATGTCACTTATCCATGTCCTCCTGAGAAGCTGCTGAGTTACTCCAACATATTATGTCTTTGTTTGTACACCAGAATCTGCAGTTCATTGTTCTAGAGTCATGGAGTCATGCAGCATGGAAACAGGCTCTTCGACCCAACTTGCCCACATCGACCAAGATGCCCCTTTGTGTCTTTGTGCCTTTTTGTGTAAACCAGTATCTGCACTAAAGGTCGTCTACAGACACAGATAGAGTCATAGTAATGACCTTCACATCCACTGGTACATTTGATCTCATTCTCGCTCTCTGTTTCTGCAGGTTTTCCGCGTTGCACCATGCTGCCCTCAATGGGAACACTGAGCTCATCTCGCTGTTGGTCGAATCCCAGGCTTTGGTCGATATCAAGGACAACAAAGGTGATCAATTAATCTCTAGTTCTCTGGCTTCAACCTACTCTCCTGGCAAACTCCAGTAGACCTACTGAATTCCTGGGGCAGGAACACACCACACTGCACAAGGGCTCAGGAAACTCCAGCTCACTTGTGATTCCGATGGTTGATTGGGAGGTGCCGAGAGTGATAACGATGTTGGTAATTGCAGAACCAGGCTGCGCTTTCTACAACAAACCAGGAACTAGGAGAGGCACCAAAAGTTGGCACAAAGTGCTGGAGTAACTTAGCAGGTCAGGCTGCCTGCACTCTGTGTCCTTTTTTTTTGTAAACAAGCATCTGCAGTTCCTTGCGTCTAAGAGTGACATTGTGTCCATTTTCCATCCCGTTGCATCTTCCAGTGATAACGTGCCCAGTATTGCTGCTGTTTGAAAAGTCCACTCGAAAGACAATGCTTAAAGGTCACAAAACTAAGCTAGCTAACTTAATGAGCATATTACTAATGTAGCACTACAGCACAACAGTTAGTTCAGTTTAGTTAGTTTAGTTTTGTTTAGTTTTGTTTGGTTTAGTTTAGTTTAGTTTAGTTTAGTTTAGTTTAGTTTACTGTCGTGTGCATCGAGGTACAGTGAAAAGCATCGAGACAATGAAAAGATTATACACGATTACAATCAAGCTATCCCCAGTGCACAGATATAAGGTGAAGGGAATAACGGTTAGTGCAAGATAAAGTCCAGTAAAGTCCAATTACAGATTATCCGAGGGCCTCCAATGAGGTAGATGGGAGGTCAGGACTGCACTCTGGCTGGTGAGCGTACAGTTCAGTCACCTAATAACAGCTGGGAAGAAACTGTCCCTGAATCTGGATGTGTGTGTTTTCAAACTTCTGTGCCTTCTGACTGATGGGAGAGGGGTGAAGAGGATATGGATATGCAGGGAATGGAGGGATGATGTGCAGGCAGAGGAGGTTAGTTTAACCTGGCATCATATTCAGCATGGGCATTATGTGCCATGGGGCCTGTTCCTCTACTGGACTGTTCAATAGACAATAGACAATAGACAATAGGTGCAGGAGGAGGCCATTCGGCCCTTCGAGCCAGCACCGCCATTCAATGTGATCGTGGCTGATCATTCTCAATCAGTACCCCGTTCCTGCCTTCTCCCCATACCCCCTGTTCCATGTTCTAATGAGCAGTCAGTGCTGGCCTTGCCAACGATAGGTTCTTTGCATGAATTAATTAAAAAAGGATTGTGATGCAATCAGTATTAGTTCTGTGTCTCTAAGACTTAATATTACGATACCTTTCACGTCCCGTTCTGGACATTTCAAAGCACCACACAGCCACGTGAAGACGTGATGTTGAGACACTGTCACAGTGTGGAAACATGGCAGTCAATATGTGCACAGCAAGCTCCCAAACACACAATAGTGACAATAACCAAAAAAATCTATTTTCGACCAATATTGAGTGCATTCGCAACTCCCGGGGGAGGAACTCGAATGCTTAACCTTCTGAACCACTGAAGGATTCCATTGTCATGGAAACAGAAAGGTGGGTTGAAGATGTTACAATGGGAATACCCTTGAATAGATTCCTGTGGTTTCCCAGTGCTGGGGAATGAACATGTAACCTCCCGTTGCCCTTAAATTTTACATTAAAAATGCACAATCTTCATCAAATCTTCATGAAGTTTCAAAAGCAGAGTAAATGAAAGATCATTGAATATTCAGAGAAGGAAATTAATCACTTGGTGAAAAATGTCTTCACAAATTTCCCACCTCACTGCAATGAAATGTGGAGATGTCATGCACTTCATAAAATTTCTCCGTTTAGATAAGATTATTTACGGTTTTACATTTCACCTTCTTGACTTAGCTTAGCTTAGCTTAGAGAAACAGTGTGGAAACAGGCCCTTCAGCCCACCGGGTCCGTGCCGACCAGCAATCACTCATACATTAGTTCTATCCTGCAGACTAGGGACAATTTACAGATGCCAATTAATCTACGAACTGCGTGTCTTTGGAATGTGTGAATTTGGAAACCCAGAGCACCCGGAGAAACCCCACGCGTTCACAGGGAAAACGTACAAACTCTGTACAGACTGCACCCGTAGTCAGGATCGAACCCGGGTCTCTGGTGCTGTAAGGCAGCAACTCTACCACTGTGCCACTGTGCCACCCTTGACCTTCCAGAATTTTATCCATGTCACCAGTCCGTAGAAACATGACCTTTTAAAACATTTTGTATTAGTCAGTGTATGAGAAAGAGTCCATTTTTCTTTTCATATAACATGCCATTCATGGGAAAGTGCAACACAATCAAACAGAGAGCTTGGAGGGGAGGCAAAGACGTATCTAGATAGCCATGGGAAAGTCCTGACGAATTGAGTTCAAATCCCACCAGAGCAGATGGTGATAAATTCAAATTTGAATTCTGTAATAAGAATAGGAGCGACAAACTGGCGCAGTGGTAGAGTTGCTGCCTCACAGCGCCAGGGACCTTGGTTCGCTCCTGGCTGCGGGTGCTGTCTGTACGGAGTTTGTATGTTCTCACTGAGACCGCGTGGGTTTTCACCGGGTGCTCCGGTTTCCTCCCACACTCCTAAGACGTGCAGGTTTGTAGGTTAATTGGCTTCATTGAAATTGTAGATTCTTTCTCGTGTGTAGGACAGTGCGAGTGTACGGGATGATCGCTGGTCGGTGTGAACTCGGGTGGCCTGAGGGGCCTGTTTCCCCGCTCTATCTCTAAAGTCTAAAGTCTAAAGAACTTTGAGTCCTATTGTGATGTCCTTCTGGTCTTGTGTTACAGCGATGAGACCGCTGCACTATGCAGCTTGGCAGGGGAAGGCAGAACCGATGAAGATGCTTCTGAAGGCGGCCTCCAGTGTCAACTCACAGTCGGAGGAAGGACAGATCCCGTTGCATCTCGCGGCTCAGCACGGACACTACGAAGTGGTGAGGAGGGAATGTTTCTTCTTTGCTCCTCTCTAGACTGAGATGTGAGGATGATCAAATTACACTTGCACCTGACTGCTTTATTGGGGGTAAAGATTGTTCCCTGGGGAAAGGACAGGCTGCAGGCACACCAGAACGCTTTGTTTAGCTTAGTTTCGTTTAGAGATACAGCGCGGAAACAGGCCCTTCGGCCCACCAGGTTCACGCCGACCAGCGATCACCCCATACACCCCAGCACTATCCTACACACAAGGGACAATTTACAATTTACAGAAGCCAATTTACCTACAAACCTGTACGTCTTTGGACCAAACACCCATGCAGTCACGGGGAGAACGTATAAAGTCCACACAGACAGCACCCGGGATCAAACCTGGGTCTTTGGTACATTGAGGCAGCAACTCTACTGCTGCACGACTGCACTACCCTTGTCTTCTTGTGAAGACTTCCATACATTGTGTCTAGTGATGCATTGTCCCCACTTGGCCTTGCAGGAGAAGATAATTGGTAAATGAACCGGTGGGCAGAGGAAGAAAATATTGTTTTGCAACAGTGAATTGTTGTGTGCTGGAAGAGGTGATCTAAACAAGAGTAGAAGCAAGTTCAAAAGAGACTATATAAAGGGATTAGGTTCAATGGTTCAACGGTACTTTATTGCCACACGTACCTATGTCCAGTGGAATTCGTCCTTTGCACGCAACTTAGTAAAATTGTACATGTAAAGGAAAAAAGAATCATAGCTGTAGGGGAAGAGGGACTAATTAAGGTGGAAATCTCTGGAGAACATGGACAGGTGATGTTTTGGGTCAGGACCCTTCTTCAGACTGTTTGTCGGGGGAGGGGGGTAAGGAAAGAAAGCTGGAAGAGAGGTGGGGCACGACAAAGCCCGGCAAGTAATAGGTGGATACAGATGAGGAGGGTTTTTTGATAAGCAGATAGTGGGACGAGATGAAAAGACTGAAGGCATGAGACAAAAGAATTGAAGAGTTGTGAACTGCGAGGCTAGGGGAAGGAATGTAAGGGGAAGGGGAGGGGGAGGGGGAGGGAGAAATAGGTCCAGGTCCAGGTGGGGCACAGGAGAGAGCTGAGGTGGGGGGTGATGGGAGGGTTATATGGAGGAAGACGAGAGAAGGTAAGGTGTTACATAGTTACCCAAAACTGGAAAATTCAATGTTCATTACAGTTGGGTGGTAAGCTACTTTAAACAGGGAAGGCATAGATACAATCCTAATCTTGGTAAATGGGATTCGTGAAGATGGGCGATGCGGTGGCGCAGCGGTAGATTTGCTGCCTTACAGTGCCAAAGACGCGGGTTCAATCCTGACTACGGATGCTGTCTGTACGGAGTTTGTACGTTCTCTCTGTGACCACGTGGGTTTTCTCAGGGTGCTACAGTTTCCTCCCACACTTCAAAGACATACAGGTTTATAGGTTGATTGGCTTCGGTAAAAATTGTAAATTGCCCCTAAAGTGCAGGATAGTGTTATTGTATGGGGGTGATCGTTGGTCGGCACGGACTAGGTGGGCCGATGGGCCTGCTTCCGTGCTGTATCTCTAAACTAAGCCTAACTAAACTAGATCGATAAAAGGGTTAACAGGTTCGTGGTTGGCTGAAGGGCCTGTTTCTGTGCTGTACAACTCTATGGTCTACCTGTGGCCTTCATATGTGTCTGTTCCCACAGGAATGGGATTGACTTTTGAAGTGCCTATAAGTGCAGCGATTCTTTTCAGGGTCAGATGGCCAATATATGCTGGCCATTCTGGAAAATAATCAAATAAAGAAACACAGCAGAAAGGAGAAGGTTTGAAAGCATATGGGATCAAATTCTTTAGACTTTAGTCTTTGGAGATAATGCGTGGATACAAGCCCTTCGGCCCACTGGGTCTGCGCTATCCGTCGATCACCCCATACACCAGCACTATGCCACATACTAGCGCCAATTTATAATTCGAAGAAGCCAATTAACCTACAAACCTGTGCGTCTTCAGAGTGTGGGAGGAAACCGGAACGCCCAGAGAAAACCGACACGGTCACAGATAGAACGTACAAACTCCGTACAGACAGCACCCGAGGTCAAGATCGTATCAGGGTGTCTGGCGCTGTAAGGCAGCAATTCTACCGCTGCGCCACTGTGCTGCCCCTGTTCACTCATTGGAATCTCATCTTCTGCCTGGTCCCATTTGCTTTTTCCTTTTCAAAGTGGCCGAACAATGACATGAAATTTCTTCCCAACAGGAACAAAATGCCGAGGAAGGTTATCTCAAACGTTATTGCCTCCACTGCAATGCGGTTTTTGAAATACCATAAAATGTCAATGATTTAGTTTGTCAAATGGTGCCTTGCGTCTGAAGTGGTTCGCCCAAGGTAAAGATAGACAGACAGGCACAAAATGCTGGAGTAACGCAGCGTAACACCCAGCAGTATTGACACTAATCTTTCTAATTTCAAGTAACTCCTTCCCCTCCCCCCGCCCCACACACTCACATATATATGTAAGAGAGTGTGTGTGGGGGGAGTTACTTGAAATTAGAAAGATTCATGTCAATACTGCTGGGTGGTAAGCTGTGTTACTCCAGCATTTATATACACACATATATGTGTATGTATGTGTGTATATGTGTGTATATGCACACATACATGTGTATGTGTGTATATGTGTGTGTATATATAATCTGAATCTTTAAGGCAAATGTGAATTTTGTTTCAAACCCAACGAATGTCCTTTCCTAAAGTTGAAGGAAGATGCAACTTATACACCAGTGCAATTATTCTCTGGTTTTCACTGTAAATGCTCCAAATCCCGAGTGACGAGACATCACAGCTGCTGTGTGACGTTCAGGATACCAAGGGGGGGCCAAGAAGATGGCGTCAGGAAGAAATTAGTTGACGCACCGTAGAGGTCTCTGGCCAATGTGAAGGGTTTGTTACACAGCCTGACGTGGATGTAATGGCTCCTGTACATGAAACTGCAGAGAGTAGTGGATGCCCAGTCCAGCACACAGACCAGATCTCCCAGCGTTGACTCCATCTACACTTCACACTGTGGGCAGCTCGGTGGCACAGCGGTAGAGTTGTTGTTCTACAGCGTCAGATCCTGACTGCGGGTGCTGTCTGCACGGAGTTTGTACGTTCTCAACGTGACCTGCGTGGGTTTTCCCCGGGCTCTCCGGTTTCTTGCCACACTCCAAAGACATACAGGTTTGTAGGCTAATTGGCCTTGGTGAAATTGAAAATTGTCCCTAGTGTGTAGGATAGTGCTAGTTGGACACGGGCTCGGTGGGCTGAAGGGCATGTTTCCGCGCTGTATCTCTAAACAAAACAAAACAAAATCTTCCCCACCTGGTCTTTCCTCCTTCACTTCTCAACCGTCGGGCAGAAGAAACAGAAACTTGAAAGCGCACACCACCAGACTCAGGAACAGCTTTTTCCCCTCCGTTATCAGGCTTCTGAACAGTCCTTCCATAAGCTAGAGCATTGTCTGATTCACCTGTACCCCATTCCAGACATTGGACTTTGTCCATGGAACTGATGCACTACAATGCTGAGAACTATATCCTGCACTCTGTATTCTGCACCATTTGCTCGACCTATTGTACTTGAGTTTGACATGGTTGTATTTATGTGTAGTGTATCTGTTCTGATTAGGATGACATGCAAGACAAAGCTTTTCACTGTACCTCGGTATATGTGACAATATAAACTTAGACCTACACCCAGCATGCAAAACAAACCTTTTTGCTGTACCACAGTACATGTGACAATAATAAATCTAAACCCATCATGCAGAACAAAGCTTTTCACAATACCTCGTTACTCATGCCAATAATAAACCGTAACCTAAACCCTGGCATGCAAAACAAACATATTCACTGTACCTCGGTACAGGTGACAATAATAAACCAGAATTCTCTGCCTCAGAAGGCAGTGGAGGCCAGTTTGTTGGATGCTTTCAAGAGAGAGCTGGGTAGAGCTCTTAAGGATAGCGGAGTGAGGGGGTATGGGGAGAAGGCAGGAACGGGGTACTGATTGAGAGTGATCAGCCATGATCGCATTGAATGGCAGTGCTGGCTCGAAGGGCTGAATGGCCTACTCCTGCACCTATTGTCTATTGTCTATTGTCTATTGAAAGAGTGTCTGGTGAGATTGTCGCATATTCCGATCACCCAGATCTCCAGCTCAGTGATGTTGAAGGGCTGTTTGCTGCACGCTACAATGCTACCCCGTTGCTGGAGTAACTCAACGGGTCAGGCAGCATCTCTGGAGGACATGGATAGCTACGTTTCCGGTCGAGACCCTTCTTCAGATTAATTACAGTAGGGGTGAGGAAGCTGGAAGAGAGGTGGGGGCAGAACAAACCCTGGTAAGCGATAGATGGAAAGATAGACACAAAGTGCTGGAGTAACTCAGCAGGTCAGGCAGCATCTCTGGAGAATCGATGACATTTCGGGTCGAGACCCTTCATCAGATCGACCCGAAACGTCACCTATTAATTTTCTCCAGAGATGCTGCCAGAACCGCTGAGTTACTCCAGCATTTTGTGCCTATCTTCGATGTAAACCAGCATCTGCAGTTCCTGGTTTACTGCAGTGGAGAAAACCTACACAGTCACAGGGTGGACGTACAAAGTCCATCCCGACAGGATTTAACCTCGGTTTGTGGTGCATAAGGCTTGTAAATCTATCAATATTTCTGGCTGCACTAACAATTTTCTGCACTTCTACCTTTTCCTACATTCTACCATTTGTACTTCTATTTGACTTGATTGTATTGATGTGTTGTATTATCCGGTTTGTTTGGATAGCAAGCAAACAAAAGCTTTTCACTGTACCTGGGTGTACATGACAACAGTAATGAACCTAAATCCAGACCTTTGGAGCTTAAAGTCAAGCTTAACTAGAAGACTGTACAACTGAGGAACATTACAGAAAAATATATATCCTTTCACATTACTGCAGTTATCAGTTAATCCTTTAATGCATGTAAAAATCAAATGTCAACAACAAAATAGGACTGATTAACGTTTTTGCAGTCAACATACCACAAAAGATTTCATAATGTGGGCATCACTGATAATATTAAATGTACTGTGCACTGTATATGAATAATTCTGACTAATGCAAAGTTGTGCTTCATCTGTATAGGGGCAGATTTTAATGTCGTATTATAATCCTGTGACTTTAGATGTTTTCCCATTGTTCACGACTTTTGCATTTTAAAATTGATTTATCTCAGTTGTGCGAACCGTGCATAGCCCAAATGTACACATTTGACAAGCAACCAATCAACCCCAGTAGACTTTAGACTTCGCACTTAAGAGAGACCGCGCGGAAACAGGCCCTTCTGAGACCCCGCTGAGCCTGCGCCGACCAGCGATCATCCCATACACTGTTCTACACACCAATTAACCTTCAAACCTGTACATCTTTGGAATGTGGGTGAAAACCAGAGTACCCGGAGAAACCCCACTCGGTCACAGCGAGAATGTACAAACCCCATAGCCGGGATCGAACCCGGGTCTCTTGCGCTGTAAGAGAGCTTCTCTACCTCTGTACCACTGTGCCGCCTTACTTAGTGTCATCAAAAATATTTTGACTTCCTTTGACAATAGACAATAAACAATAGACAATAGGTGCAGGAGGCCATTCGGCCCTTCGAGCCAGCACCGCCATTCAATGTGATCATGAATGATCACTCCCAATCAGTACCCCGTTCCTGCCTTCTCCCCATACCCCCTGACTCCGCTATCCTTAAGAGCTCTATCTAGCTCTCTCTTGAATGCATTCAGAGAATTGGCCTCCACTGCCTTCTGAGGCACGGAATTCCACAGATTCACAACTCTCTGACTGAAAAAGGTTTTCCTCATCTAAGTTCTAAATGGCCTACCCCTTATTCTTAAACTGTGGCCCCTTGTTCTGGACTCCCCCAACATTGGGAACATGTTTCCTGCCTCTAACGTGTCCAACCCCTTAATAATCTTATACGTTTTGATAAGAAACGGTTGCTTTTCCTTTCCCACATTAATTTTCTCTTTTCCCTCTCCAGCCCAAACCCATCAAACTCTTGCTGTGCTGGTCAGACCCATGCCAGTATGCACACTGACGGAGCTGCTGCCTCACAACAACAGAGACCCGGGTTCGATCTTAACCTCTGTGCTGTCTGCGTGGAGTTTGCACGTTCCCCCTGTGACCAAGTGGGGTTCCACCGGGTGCTCCAGTTTTCTCCCACATTCCAAAGACGTGCAGTTTTTTTTGGTTACTTGGCCTCTGTAAATTTTGTCTAGTGTGTAGGGAGTGGACAAGAAAATGGGATAACATAGAATTGGCTTGAACGGGTAATGAATGGTCAGCATGGACTCGATGGGTCGAGCGGCCTGTTTCCACGCCGTGTCCCTAAATTTAAAAACAAAAACTAAACATCGCACCCATTGAGAATTTAGTGATACATTGTGGAAACAGGCCCTTCTGCCCACATTGACCATGATCACCAGTACACTAGATTTCTATGCTATCTCACTTTCAGATCCTACACACCAGGGGCAATTTACAGAAGCCAATTAGGTTATGAATCTGCATGTCTTTGGAATTTGGGAGGAAACCAAAGCACCCGGAGAAAACCCAGGTGGTCACATGGAGAGCGTGCAAACTCCATACAGACAGGACCCGTAGACAGGGGTCTCTGGCAATGTAAGGCAATCCTGCTGCGCCACTGTCATGACCAGATGCTGGTTTAAATCGAAGGTAGACACAAAATGCTGGAGTAACTCAGCGGGTCAGGCAGCATCTCAGGAGAGAAGGAATGGGTGACGTTTTGTGTCAAGACCCTTCTTCAGACTCGACCCGAAACATCACCCATTCGTTCTCTCCCGAGGTGCTGCCTGTCCCGCTGAGTTACTCCAGCATTTTGTGTCATGACTGGTCCATATGCCTCACATAAACATGCACTGCCAACTCCAGTGTAGATTTAATTCCATTGCTACCTGACACAATGATTGTTGCAACCAAAATTTCTCTGTTATCTAATCTGAACTGCCCTGTATGACTTTCACCCAGTCCAAATCTTTCCCCTGATGTTAATGGTTTACTTCTGTAGCACAAAATGATTTCTCAAACTATTCACATTTCAGACATTGAGATGGAATTTCTTTCAGCTTCTTCTCTCTCCACTAGAACTTTAATGAAAATAATTTTGCCGACTCTGGTTAGGTCGCTTTTAGTGTATTGTGGGCATTTCTGGTAGCCACATTACAGGGAGGATGTGGAGGCTTTGGAGTGGTTTACCTGAATGCTGTCTGGATGAGAGGGTATTTGCTTTAATGAGACCTTGGACAAGCTTGGATAGTTTTCTCTTGGATAGCATTGGAGGCGGAGGGGAGATCTGATAGAAGTACATACAATTATTAGAACCTTTGATAGGGTAGACAGTCAAAACTTTTTTTTACTAGGTTGTAAATATCAAAGACTAGAGTGCATAACTTTAAGGTAAGAAGGGCAAAGTTTAAAGGAGATGGGCGGGGCAAGTTATTTACAACGTGCGGCTGCATCCCTGGAGAACATGGATAGGTGACGTTTCGGGTCGGGACATCTCAACCCGAAACGTTACCTCTCCATGTTCTCCAGAAATGCAGCCTGACCCACTGAGATCCCCCAGCACTTTGTGGCCTGTCCCTGTGCTTTATTGTTCTATCATCTATGTTTTATGCTGTAATTCCTTGGGAGCTCCCTGTACACCTGTTGACGTTTTACCTCCTGATGTTATGTTAGCGGGTTGGGGAGCAGTGATGAGGCAGCAAGCTAAGCACATCTCCTTTCTCTTCTCCTCTGTTAGTCCGAGATGCTGCTGCAACATCAGTCAAACCCCTGCATCGTCGATGTCGCCGGCAAGACGCCCTTGGACCTTGCCTGTGAATTTGGCAGAGTTGGGGTAAGTTTTGAACGATAAGTTGTTAAATACTATTACCTTGCATTGCCTCCAGCTGGAATTAACAACAGCACTCTCACAGGACTAAGTAACAATGTTACGGCCGTGGATTAAGTCTGAAGGCACAGTAAGTGGAAAAGGACTGAACTCAAGGACCAATATCTTCAACAATACATCGTTGTCCTAATGGCGAGCTCTGTACCGATCGCAAAAGGTGACGGCCATAATGCTCTGGATATTTGGGACTGTTGCCCAGACATGAGGCTTCAATCCCTCACCCTGGGGCAGGAGATGCATGGGGACCTCCAGAGGCTCAATACCCTTTTGACAAGCTCGTTTCATAATGTAGTCATGTAAGAGCTATGGGTGATTCCTGATTGCTCCTGGTCTTTTCTCGCCTCCAGCTCTTCACCTTCCCCCAAGCACTTTCAGTCTGAAGAAGGGTCCAGACCCAAAACGTCACCCATCTTTTTTCTCCAGAGATGCTGCCTGACCCGCTGAGTTACTCCGGCACTTTGTATCTATCTAAGCTAAACTAATTCCAGCTTCCGTTCCCCACCACCCTCCAAACCCGCCCCCACCCACCTTACAATCAGTCTGGGGAAGGGTCCCGTCCCGAAAGGGCGCCGATCCATGTTCTCCTGAGATGCTGCCTGATCCGTTGAGTTATTCCAGCACTCTGTGTCCTCTAAGCTAATGGGATATTTGGGGTATTCCATGTAGGTGGTGCAGTTACTTCTCAGCAGTAACATGTGTGCAGCTCTGCTGGAAGCGAAGCCTGGAGATATCACCGATCCCAATGGTACCAGCCCGCTGCATTTAGCTGCCAAGAATGGACATATCGACATCATAAGGTTAGCTTCCTATCCCTTGCTCGATTAAGCTAAAATATGTTTTGTAGTGTTTTTTTAAAATCATAGTCATGGATTCATAGAGCTACACATTGAAACAGGCCATTCGGCCCAGCTTGTGTATGTTTTCCCAAACCTAACTGCATTTAAGTGTTTAGTTTTGTTTAGTTTCATTTAGTTTATTGATACAGCATGGAAACAGGCCCTTTGTGTATATGTTTCCAAAAACCTGAAAGCATTTGAGTGTTTAGTTTAGTCCAATTTTATTTAGATTAGAGATGTAGTGTGGAAACAGGAGCTTCACTAGTTCTATCCTACACACAAGGGACAATTTACAGACGTCAATTAACCTACAAACCTGCACGTCTTTAGAATGTGGGAGGAAAGCAAAGCATCCGGAGAAAACCCACGTGGTCACAGGGAGAACGTGCAAACTCCGTAAGGACATCACCCATATTCAGAATCAAACCCGTATCTCTAGCACTGTTAGGCTATCTCCGTGTCACTGTGCCGCCATGATTTAGTGTAGTTTAGTTTAGTTTAAGTTAGATTAGTTTAGTTTAGTTTATTATTGTCACGTGTACCGAGGTACAGTGAAAAAGCTTTTTTGTTGCCTGCTATCCAGTCAACGAAAATACTATACATGATTACAATCAAGCCACCCACAGTGTACAGACACAACATAGAGTCCGCTAAAGTCCAATTAAATATTGTTCAGAAGTCTCCAATGAGGTAATTGGGAGGCCAGGATACTTTCTTCCTAGTGAGAGGATGGTTCAGTTACCTGATAACAGCTGGGAAGAAATTGTCCCTGAACCTGGAGGTGTGCGTTTTCACACATCTGTGCCTCTTGCCCGATGGGAGAGGGGAGAGGAGGCAGTGACCGGGATGAGACTGATCCTTGATTACGCTGCTGGCCTTGCAGAGGCAGCGTGAAGTACAGATAGAGTCCATGGAAAGGAGGTTGGTTTGTGTGATGGTCTGGGCTGCGTCCACGACACTCTGCAATTTCATGCGGTCATGGATGGAACTGTTCCCCTGCCAAGCCAGGCAGCAATGCCTCCCGATAAACGGCTAAAAGGCTACGACGCATTTATTTAATCTGTAATGCTCTGATAAAGGGTAATAGTCAGTGTTTTATTTATTTAATATTGTACAATATTTTACCAAATGATTTGTGCACCCTAGTTCTTTTTGAACATACACGAGTGGCTGAATGCGTGTTCCTTTATGAGGTGATTATGTTAGAAAACTGGTTAATATTTTGGGTCGTACAACTCTACAAGGAGAGATTATGAACCAGAGGCACCAAGGGGGTAGGTCAATAGCTCTTTATTCCACTTATTCGTAAGGAAGGCATATGGTATGCTTGCTTTCAATGGTCAGGGCATTGTGCATAAGAGTCAGGAAGACATGGTACAGCTTCACAGGACTTTGGTTGGGCCGCCTTTGGATAATTGTGTCCCGTTATGGTTGCCCCATTACAGGAAGGATGTGGGGGCTTTGGAAAAAGTGCAGAGGTGGTTTCCCAGAATGATGCCAGACTCCTTCTGTCTCTCTCTCTCCTCCTTTAAACAGAGTGGCGCATGACCATAATAAAGTAAACTAAACTAATCTAAATTAAACTAAACTAAACTACACTAAATTATGGCGGCACAGTGACACAGAGATAGAGTTGTTGCCTTACAGCGCCAGAGACCCGGGTTCAATCCTGGCAGTGAGTGCTGTCTGTTTACAGTTTGTATGTTCTCCCTGTGACCACGTGGGTTTCCTCCGGGTGCTCTGGTTTCCTCCCGCACTCCAAAGACCTGTAGGTTTGTCGGTTAATTGGCTCCTGTAAATTGTCCCTAGTGTGTAGGATAATGCTGTATGGGATGATCGCTGGCTGGCGTGGACTCGGTGGGCCGAATGACCTGTTTCCGTGCTGTATCTCTAAAGCTTAAAAGCTCAATCTTTGACTGTTTTTAATATCAACATTGGCCCAGGGTCATTTTTTTTTTGCTGCTAATGCTCCCGCAAACCACCTTGAAATGTTTTGCTCTGTGGAAAAGCAACACACACACACACACACACACACACAGTCGCTAAATGGATCTCATTGTTATTGTTTCAATTTTGAGGTAGTTTCAGAGGTTTGTTGTAAATTGAAGGCTGACATGGAGTGCTTTTAGCAGAGAATTTAGCAGAGAGTCCATTTCTAAGTTAGATGGAGAACTGGCCGTTCGATTGAAGCCGAGTTTTGACAAGATGGATTTAGCAGACGGAAAAGTAAAAACAAGGCTGTTGAAACTGTTTACTAATACCAGCGGCAAGTTTTTGGAAAACTCAAACGTCTTCAAATTTAAAAGAGACACAAGAAACTGCAGATGCAGGAATTTGGTCAGTTCAGTTTAGTCTATCGTTGTCACGTGTACCGAGGTACAGTGAAAAGCTTTTTGTTGCGTGCTATCCAGTCAACGAAAAGACGACACATGATTACAATCAAGCCGTCCACAGTGTGCAGATACTGGGTAAAGGGTGTAACATTTAGTGCCAGATAAAGTCCAGCAAAGTCCGATTAATGAGCATTTGGGTAGCTTACATCTTCATGGCATGGACATTGAGTTCTCCAATTTCAGGTAAGTAGCCTACAACCCCCCCCCCCCCCTCCCCTCTCTCCCACCCCCCCCCCCCCCTAGCTTCCCCCTCCCCCCTCTTCTCTGTGCCCCAGCGGACTCACACCTATTTCCCCCCCTTTCCTCCCACTATATTCCTTCCTCTGGCTTCATAATTTGCATCGCTTCTATTGTTATCTTACACCCCTTGTCTTTTCATTTCTAGCCCTTTGTCCTGCCTCCTTTCTCTTCCATCTCCCCCCCCCCCCCACAATAATCAGTCTGAAGACCCAAAACGCCTGTGTCCATCTACTACCTGCCACTCTTTGTCCTGTCCCTCCGCCCCTACAATCAGCGATGAGAGGTCCCAACCCAAATCGTCATGTGTCTCCAGAGATGCTGCCTGACCTGCTGAGTTACTCCAGCACTCTGTGGGGTCTTTTGTAAAGCAGCATCTACAGTTCTTGATGTCTACATTAATTTTATTTCTGTGGTCCAATTTGAAATCAGGGAAAGGTTCTTCAATATTGACTAGTGTGTAGTGTATCGCCAGCTGGCACGGACTCGGTGGGCTGGAGGGCCTGTTTCCATGCTGTATCTCTCCAGCTTAAAAGCCCAATCTTAGCTGATCTATCTTTCCCTCTCAACCACATTCTCCCGCCTTCTCCTGTAACCTTTGACACCCTTACTAATCAAGAAATGTGTGCGTGCAGTCCAGTCAGTGAAAAAACTATACATGATTCCAATGGAGCCTTCCACAGTGTACAGATGCAGGATAAAGGGAATAACGTTTAGTGCAAGATTACGTCCAGTATTTTCTGAGTTTTTGAGTTTCGTTCATTGTCACATGCACCAATGTACAGTGAAAAGCTTTTGTTGGGTGCTAAACAGTCAGCAGAAAGACAATACAAGATTACAATCGAACCATCCACAGTGTACAGATACATGATAACGTGAGTAATGTTTAGTGCAAGATAACATCCAGTAAAGTCCGATCAAAGATAATCCGAGGGTCTCCAACAAGGTCGATGGTAGGTCAGGAGGGAGAAATTTCCACTGAGCCACAGCCAACAGAAGTACATATAGAAGTTGCTGCGGTTTTATTTTATATTGTACTAGCAGTAGTTGATTACAGAGTAACCCCTCCAGGCTAACAGCTGCTGAAAGTCTTCTTATTTATTTTCCTCTCAACGGGACTATTGTCACCATTGTCTGCTATTCACGTATCCAGATGTTTTGAGTCAGCCTCAAGTCACCAACCCTTATTGTTTTCTTTCCTTTCGTCTCGGGTCGAAAACAAATCACTGTACAATGAATATCCGAGCTTAATGTTGGAAGAGCGCACTCGTGCCTCGGAGTCAAAAGGTGATGGGTTCAAATCTCACCTCAGAGTCCTGATATAGAGTGATGGAGTCATACAGCACAGAATCAGGCCCTTCGGTCCAACTCGTCCATGCCGACCAAGATGGCCCATCTAAGCTCGTCCAATTTGCCTACATATGGCCCGTTTCCCTCTAAACTATTCCTATCTATGTGCCTGTCCGAGTGTCTTTTAGGATGGCACAGTGGCGCAGTGGTAGAGTCGCTGCCTTAGGGCGCCAGATACCCGGGTTCGACCCTGACCTCAGGAGCTTTTTGTACAGAGTTTGTACGTTCTCCCTGGTTTTCTCCAGGCGATCCAGTTTCCTCCCGCCCTCCAAAGACGTACAGGTTTGTAGGTTAATTGGCTGCTGCAAATTGTAACTTGTCCCTGGTGTGTAGGAGAGTGCTAGTGTATGGGGTGATTGTTGGTCAGCGCGGACTCAGTGGACCGAAGGGCCTGTTTTCATGCTTTTTATCTCAACTAAACTGAACTAATCATTGCGTGATTTTAAGTGTACAATATTCTCCATCCTTTCCCTTAGTTGCTGATCTCTTGGCCTGCCTCAGTAAGAGGGAGTACACTTTTCCAGACACAGCACTGAGTGCTTGCATTACTTATTCATGTTCAGGATGTGATCTTTGCCAGGAAGGCCAGCATTTACAGACAAACCTCAATTGCCCTTCTGGTCGTGGGAACAAACCGCTTTCTTTGGCTGTTGCAGTTTACTTTAGTTTAGTTTGGAGGTACAGCACAGAAACAGGCCCTTATAGCCACTGACTCCACGCCGACCAGTGCTCATCTCATACACCAGCACTATCCCACGCACTAGGGACAATTTACAATTTTTACTGAAGCCAAATTAACCTACAACCCTATACATCTTTGCAATGTGAGAGGAAACCGGAGCACCCAGGGGAAACTGACACGGTCACTGGGAGAACGTACAAACTCCTTACAGACAGCATCTATAGTCAGGATTGAACCTAGGTCTCTGGCGCTGCAAGGCAGGAACTCTACCGCTATGCGCCCTGTTGCTATGGGAATGTTGCTCCGAAATTCAGCTCAGAAACATTTAAACATGGACATGGATAGGAGAGGTTTGGAGGGATATGGGCCAAATGCAGGCAGGTTGCAAGTTGGGCCAAAGAGTCTGTTTCCACACTGCGTGATTCTAGGACTCTATGAAATTCATGAAGAACATTCCCAATCTGAAACGTCATCGATGCAGGTCGTGCATCTTGGAAATGCTGTTGGAGTAGCTTGGGCAGATAACAGTAGATGCTACACATTGCAGCACAATCAGAGACAAGTGGCACCCTGGCCACTCCCTCTTCTCCCCTCTCCCATCGGGCAAAAGGTATAAAAGGTATGAAAATGCACACCCTCAGATTCAGGGGCAGGTTCTTCCCAGCTGTTGTTATCAGGCAACTGAATCATCCTACCACAACCAGCGAGCAGTGCTGAGCTACTATCTATCTCTTTGATGACCCTCGGACTATCCTTGATTGGACTTTGCTGGCTTTACCTCGCACTCAACGTTATTCCCTTATCATGCATCTATACACTGTAAATGGATCGATTGTAATCATGTATTGTCTTTCTGCTGACTGGTTGGCACGCAACAAAGAGCTTTTCACTGTACCTCGGTACACGTGACAATAAACTGGACTGACTGACTGTGCATTGGTGGTGGAAGGAATGAATGTTTCGAGTGGTTGACAAGGCTCCAGTCAAGTGGCTTTGTCCTGGATGATGTTGGAATTTTTGAGAGTTGTGGGAACTGCACTCACGCAGATAAGTGTGAGCCAACGCGGCCAACTCATGCTGCTGATTCGTGCCTTGGTCGATGATGGCATCTGTCTTTGGGAAGTCAGGGGGTGAGTCATTCACCACGGGATGGCTGACCTTTACTTTATTTTAGTGATACAGCGTGGAAACAGGCCCTTTGGCCCACCGAGCCTGTGCTGACCAGCCATCACTCTGTAGCCTAGCACTATTGTAAACTCTGGGGACAATTTACAATTTACAGAAGCCATTTAACCTAGCTAACCTGTACTGGCTAACCTGTACGTCTTTGGAGTGTGGGAGGAAACCGGAGCACCTGGAGAAAACCCACGCAGTCACAGGGAGAATGTACAAACTCCGTACAGACAGCAACCCTAGTCAGGATCGAACCTGGATCTCTGGGACTGTAAGGCCGCAACTCTACCATTGAGTCACCCTGCCGCCTCTAGAGATGCTATGCCTTAACATGACCTCCTCTTATAGTTATGGTACTTGTCTGACTAATACAGTTGAGATTTTAATTAAGCATTTTTGGAAATATATATATTTTTTAAATTGTTGAACTGGATGTTTATTTTAAAAAATACACATAGTGCTGGAGTAACTCAGCAGATCGGTCAGTATCTGAGGAGGATATGGATAGGTGAAGTTTCATGTCAGGACCCTTCTTCGAACTGAAGGATCTGAATGTTGGGGAAGGGGAAGAGGGGATGATCTGTAGAATAAGTTCATAAGAGAAGAAGAGAATACTCCTTCCAAACCTATTTTACATTCCCCTTGGAAAGGTCCAGGTGTACTAACAACAACCACCCAATCACAAAGTTGATACAGGTTGGGACCCTTCATCAGTCTGAAGAGGGGTCCCGAACCGAAACCACACATATGTTCTCCAGAGACGCCGCCTGACCCGTTGAGTTACTCCAGCATTTTGTGTTCTTTAATGAAATGTTGCCTTTTATTGCAAGATATTGAGACTAGAAGTAGGGATGTTTTGACGTGATTTTACATGGTCCGAGTAAGTCTGCAGTTAAAGAACCACATGTTGAGTTTGTTTCCATACTTACAGAAGGATAAACTTGCATTGAGCCAGTTCTAGCGTGGTTGATTGGGATGAAAGAGTTTAGACAATAGACAATAGACAATAGAAAATAGGTGCAGGAGAAGGCCATTCGGCCCTTCGAGCCAGCACCGCCATTCAATGTGATCATGGCTGATCATTCTCAATCAGTACCCCGTTTCCGCCTTCTCCCCATACCCCCTGACTCTGCTATCCTTAAGAGCTCTATCTAGCTCTCTCTTGAATGTGTTCAGAGAATTGGCCTCCACTGCCCTCTGAGGCAGAGAATTCCACAGATTCACAACTCTCTAACTAAAAAAGTTTTTCCTCATCTCTGTTCTAAATGGCCTACCCCTTATTCTTAAACTGTGGCCCCTGGTTCTGGACTCCCCCAACATTGGGAACATGTTTCCTGCCTCTAACGTGTCCAACCCCTTAATAATTTTATACGTTTCGATAAGATCCCCTCTCATCCTTCTAAATTCCAGTGTATACAAACCTAGTCGCTCCAGTCTTTCAACATATGACAGTCCCGCCATTCCGGGAATTAACGTAGTAAACCTACGCTGCACGCCCTCAATAGCAAGAATATCCTTCCTCAAATTTGGAGACCAAAACTGCACACAGTACTCCAGGTGCGGTCTCACTAGGGCCCTGTACAACTGCAGAAGGACCTCTTTGCTCCTATACTCAACTCCTCTTGTTTACGCATGAAGAGAGGTCAGACTGTGTGGGGCGGTACAGTGGCGCAGCAGTAGAGTTGCTGCCTTACAGCGCTAGCAACCTGCGTTCAATCCTGACTACGGGTGCTTTCTGTACGGAGTTTGCACGTTCTCCTTGGAACTGCGTGGATTTTCTCCGGGGGCTCCAGTTTCCCCCCACACTCCAAAGATATACAGGTTTATCGGTTAATTTGGCTTCGGTAAAAAATTATAAACTGTCCTTAGTGTGTAGGATAATGCAAGTGTACGGGGATCGCTGGTCGGTGCAGACTCGATGGGCCGAAGGACCTGTTTCCACGCTGTATCTCTAAACTAAACTAAACTAAACTAAAATACACTTACGAATGGTCCCAGTCAAAACGTCACCTATCCATGTTCTCCAGAGATGCTAAAATTCTTCTTTTTCCTTTTGGGCCAAGGCAACTTCTAATAGAAATGTATTAATTATCTTCAACATAGTGTAAGATTTAGTCCGTCGACCTCCCCCATGGAAGCTGTCGAGAGAGAGGAGGTTTTTATCCAGTCAACTTTATATCCCCACACCATCCAAAAGTTCTTTACAGCCACCGATGTCATAGAGTCATATCACGGCACAGAAAGCAGGCCCTTCAGCCCACCATGTCCATGCTGACCAATGTGTTTATCTGTAGCTGTCCCATCAACTTGGGCGGCACTGTGGCATAGCGGTAGAGTTGCTGCTTTACAGCGCCAGAGACCCTGGGTTCGATCCTGACCGCGGGTCTGTCTGTGTGGAGTTTGTACGTTCTTCCTGTGACCGTATCTGTTTTCCCCGGGTGCTCCGGTTTCCTCCCACACTCCAAAGACATGCAGGTTTGTAGGCTAATTGGCTTCTGTAAATCACCCCTAGTGTGTAGGATAGAACGAGTGTATGGTTGACCGTTGGTTGGTGTGGACCTAGTGGGCTGAAGGGCCTGTTTCCACGCTGTATCTCTGAACTGAACTACACACTAAACTAAATATATTCATTTAATGTGTGTGTATATGTGTGTGTGTGTGACAGACTTAATTTGTAGGCGGGCAGATTTCCACACTTAGTGCATGTAGCGAGATTATCAGAGTTATTCAAAATGGTCGCAGATAAAATGAGAAGGGCAGGTTGTGAGTGATCTATGTATTAACCAGACTCCTGCAATAATAAATCTCTAACTCCTGCCACACATGTGTCATCACATTCTGGAGTTGTGCGTACTGTATCTGCCAGAGCATCCAAGGCTCTCCTTAAAACACTGGGTTGTATTGCCCCCTAGAGACAGCGCACAAAACTGTAGTAAAATATTAGACAACACTGTCTCGGTGAGGATAAGAGAGACTGCAGATGCTGGAATCTAGACCGGGTGCTCCAGTTTCTTACCACATCTCAAAGCCATGCTTGTTAATTATTTAATTGGCCTCTGTAAAATGGTCTTCAATGGGTTAGTTGGCGGATGAGAAAGTGGAATAACAGAACAAGTGTGAACGAGTGATCGATGGTCGCCACGGACTCAGTTGGCCAGAGGCCTTTGGACTTTCGAGGTACAGCATGGAAACAGGCCCTTCGGCCCACCGAGTCTGCACCCAATCATTGATCTCCCCACCCCCCGTACACTAGCACCATCTTTGTTCTATTCAGTTTAATTTAGTTTATTGTCACATGTACCGAGGTAGAGTAAAAAGCTTTTTTGTTGTGTATTAACCAATCAGCAAAATGACTATAAATGATTACAATCGAACCATCCACAGTGTACAAATATAGGATAAAGGGAATAACATATAGTGTAAGGTAAAGTACAGCAACGTCCAATTGAAGAAGGGGCTTGACTGGACTTTTAAAAATTTATTGAACTTTGTTTTTCTTGTAATTATATTATCTATTGAGTATTGTGTTTGCAGATCTGTTGTGCTGCTGTAAGTAAGAATTTCATTGTTCCATTTCGGCACATATGAAAATAAAACCTTGTTCCTTAAGGGACAATTTTTTCACACAGAGGGTGCTGGGTATATAGAATGAGTTGCCAGAGGGGGTAGTTGAAGCAGGTACTATAACACCATTTAAAAGACACTTGGACAGGTGCATGGATAGCAACGATTTAGAGGGATATGGGCCAAAAACGGGCAAATGGAATCAGCTTAGATGGGGGCAACCTAATCCCAGGAATGATTGGGTTAACATATGATGAGCGATTGAAGGCACTGGGCCTGTACTCGCTGGAGTTTAGAAGGATGAGGGGGGGGGAACCGCATTGAAACCTACCAAATTGTGAAAGGGCTGGATAGAGTGAATGTGGAGAGGATGTTTCCACTTGTGGGGGAGCCTAGGACCAGAGGCTATAGCCTCAGAATAAAAGGAAGTACCTTTAAAAAGGAGATGAGGAGGAACATCTTTAGTCAGAGGTTGGTGAATCTGTGGAATTCATTGCCACAAACGGCTGTGGACCCCAAGTCATTGGGTATTTTTAAGGTGCAGATTGACAGATTCTTGATTAGTATGGGGTGTCAGGGGTTATGGGGAGATGGCAAGAGAATGGGGTTGAGAGGGAAAGATAGATCAGCTACGATTGAATGGCGGAGTAGACATAATGGATCAAATGGCATAATTTTGCAATTACAATTTATGAATTTATGAACTTGGTTAGCATGGCCGAGCTGGGCCGAAGGGCCTGTTTACATGCTGTAAGACTCCATTACTATAACACTGTCAGCGAAGGTCAATCATTACTTTCCTCCCAGCTATTAACAATTTGGCCTCAACTTGTTTTAATGATTTAATTTAATCTCAAATGATTTCCGTGGAAGGTTTACACAGTGTAGAGCAAGTGAAAATGATTTGCTGTCTGAGTGATAATCTTCCCTCTTCCCTGAACTCAGCAAGAAAATCTCTACAGCTTTCAGTGTAGATGCACTCCACCTTTTTAAAATGCTGTGCAAATCATTTTGTTAGTCGAGTTAGAGGCTCAGATTTTAGAAATACCATTCTGAGGGAGCAGGACTGAGTAGATTTTAGACTTTAGTGATACAGCGCGGAAATAGGCTCTTCGGCCCACTGAGTCCACACCGACCAGCGATCACCCCGTACACTACTTCTACCCTACACACTAGGGGCAATTTCCAGAAGCCAATTAACTGACACCTGCACGTCTTTGGAATGTAGGTGGAAACCGGAGCTCCCGAAGAAAACCCACACAGTCACAGGGAAAACGTACAAACTCCGTACAGACAACACCCGTAGTCAGGATCGAACCCAGGACTCTGGTGCTGTAAGGCAGCAACTCTATCGCAGTGCCACTTATATTCTTAAATACACATTCACTTGCTGGTGCAGCCGCAAGGTGCCAAAAGCCCAGGTTCAATCCTGAGCTCGGGTGCTGTCTGTGTGGAGTTTGCACGTTCTCCCTGTGACTGCGTGGGTTTCCTCTGGGTGCTCAGGTTTCCTCCCACATCCCAAAGATGTGCGGGTGCGTAGGTTCACTGGTCACTGTAAATTGTCCCTAGTGTGTAGGGATAGGATGCAAAAGTGGAATAACATAGAACTAGTGTGAACTGGTAATTGATGGACGGCCCAGATTCAGTGGGTTTCCTCCGGGTACTCCATTTTCCTCCCACATCCCAAAGACATGCACGTTTGTTGGTCAATAGGCCACTGTTTGCTCCTAGTGTGTAGGGAGTAGGGTTGCCAACTGTCTCGTATTAGCCGGGACATCCCGTATATTGGGCAAAATTTGATTGTCCCATATGGGACCGCCCTTGTCCCGTATTAGGCCCAGGGGGGGGCGCTATAGGCCCGGACACCGTAGGCCCGGGGGCCGCTGTAGACCCAGACAGTGTAGGCCCGGAGGCCCGGGCACCGCCTAACGGGTTTGCATAGCAACCCGCCTCCCGGCCCGGGCGGCCGCCATTGGTGGAGCAGGAGCACGTGACCATTGGCTGGGTGAGGTCAGGTGGTGACCTTTTATCCCTTATTTGTGAGTGGGAAAGTTGGCAACCGTAGTAGGGAGGGTGTCAATGCGAGTATGGAAGGAGTGAAATGAGGCGTAGACGTGAAGAATTGGTGTGAATGGGAGGTTGATGGGCAGGGTGGCATTGGGTGGCAAAAGGGCCAGTGTGTGTGCTGTTTGACGCTGACTGTGCGTTTTTTTTTCCAGACTCCTGTTGCAGGCCGGAATCGATATAAACCGGCAGACAAAAGCAGGAACCGCGCTTCATGAAGCTGCACTGTGTGGGAAGACTGATGTGGTTCGCTTGCTGTTGGAAGTAAGATCCCTCGTGAGAATAACAGTGGGCGATACGGAGCACTTTGCAGGAGTATGGTGTAGGTTTACCAGACCTGTAACATGTTGCAATTGCACACTCCAGCAGAAATACATCCCCCCTTTGTAACTCCAGGTATACTCAGAATGGCATCACTCTGCTCCTCTGCCATGGTCTAACGCAGGTCCACCACTGATTTCCCGGCACCCTTGGTTCCAGAGCCTTTATGGATTCTCCGTTTTGCCGGATCAACAGAACTTACAGCCTCCAAGAGGAATCATAACGGTACTGGAATGGTCTGCCGCGGTGGCTGCCCAGGGGCTGAGATAGCGACCCACACAGTCGGCCTCGGAAGTCGGTTGTGGGGACAGATCTGCCGGAGTTCCAGAGCCCCGGACGCAGGGGGCAAATCAATGTGGACGTCCCGATGATGTCGAGGTCGGCTGCCTCACCCTGCCCAGGCACCACATTTTTGAGTGTCTCTAACCTAAGCTAAACTAAGACGCTCTTAAAATCCATCCTTTTGTCCAGATTTGGTCACCTGCCCTGAACCCTCTTGCTGAGATTTGGCTATAGGTCTGTGTTTGGACATTAGTTTTATAAAAGGCAGGCATTTTGCTCCGTTACATGATTCAATTCAATGATTGAATGATGACTCTATTGTCACATGTAAAGCGAAGTGCTTTGTTTTGCATGCACCCTGGTAAAATCACACAGCACACCTCACCCAGGCAGTACACAAGTGTCGCCATGTGTTTGGCACCAACAGAGTTACAAAAGTTCACTGAATATTTCCATCTACTGCCGGATTCTGAATACATCTGCCGATTGCTGAATATTCCCTTCACATGTATCTATGCCTGTACGCTGTGAATGCATTGACTGTAATCACGTATTGTCTCTCTGCTGACTGGACAGCACACAACAAGAAGCTTGTCACTGTACCTCGGTACACGTGACAATAAACTGAACTGATTCCTATCTGGCAGTGTTACCCCAACCCCCCCACCCACCCCCGCCGAGTCTCCCTTCGTTCTCGGTGGGTGAGCCGGGCCTACCGGGCGGTACCACGGTCGTCGGTCCACGGTGGGTGACCCTCGGCCCTCTGACCACGGCGAGCGAGTCCTCCATCGTGGGTCCGCGGCGAGCACGGCAAGTCCCCGGCCCGCGTACGCAGGTAGGCACCGTATAGATGATATACCGGCCGTTGATTTCTTTCTTGTCTTTTAGAGTGGAGTTAACGCACATATCAAGAACACCTACAACCAGACTGCCCTGGACATTGTACACCAGTTCACAGCAACACAAGCAAGCAAAGAAATCAAGCAAATGCTCAGAGGTTCGTTTAAGCCAAGAAGGCTGGGAGCAGCCGGGGAGATGGGGGAATAAAGAGGGCAGGCTCTGTCTGGAGAGGTGTTGGTGAAGGGGATGCTTTGGAGAAGGCAAAGGGGTGGCGTGGTGGCGCAGCAGTAGAGTTGCTGCCACACAGCGACAGCGACCCGGGTTCAATCTTGACTGTGGGTGCTGCCTGTACGGAGTTTGAAAGTTCTCCTTGTGACCCCATGGGTTTTCTCCGGGTGCTCCGGTTTCCTCCCACACTCCAAAGGCATGCAGGTTTGTAGGTTAATTGGCTTCTATAAATTGTCACTAGTGTGTAGGGTAGTGCTAATGTCCGGGTGATCGCTCGTTGGCACGGGCTCAGTTGGCCGAAGTGCCTGTTTCTACGCTAGGTAAAGTCTAAAGACACTTTGTTCTCTGCTGCGTTTTCCTAGACAAGCCCACCGCAGCTGCATGAAACACTTGGATAGGACAGGTTTAGAGGGATATGGGCTGAATGCAGGCAGGTGGGACCAGTACAGATGGGGGATGTTGGCCGGTGTGTGCAAGTTGGGCAGAAGGGCCTGTTTCTACGCTGTATGACTCTACTGGTGAAAGAGCTGCCGCCTCACAGCTCCAGTTAACCAGGTTCAATCTTGACCTCGGGTGCTGTCGGTGTGGAGTTTGCACGCTCATGGCAATGTACATGGATAGGAAAGGTTTAGAGGGATGAGTGCCAAATGCTAGTGCAGATGGGGCACCTTGGTCGGCATGTACAAGTTGGGCCGAAGGACCTGTTTTCTTGCTGTGTGACTCTATGACTGTTCTCCGTGTGACCACTCGAAGTTTCCTTCGAGTATTTCCTTTTCCCCTCACATCCCAAAGATATGCAAATCAGAAGATTATTTGGCTTCTGTAAATTGCTCACAATTTGCAGGGGGGTGGAAGAATCTGGTGGAGTTGATAGGAATTTGAGGAGAAATATGTTAATGGTAGAATCTAGAAGGAATTGATAACGATTTGGAGAGAATAACGTTGGATTAGATTAGCGTAGGATTAGTGCATAACATAACATAACAACACTTTATTGTCACTCGGCTTTTTACACCGAACGAAATTTCAGCAGTCACACAAAACACAGCAAAAAAGAAAAGAACACAGGACACCCGACCCCAACACAAACATCCATCACAGTGACTCCAAACACCCCCTCACTGTGATGGAGGCAACAAAACTTCCCCTCTCTTCCCCCCGCACCCACGGACAGGCAGCTCGACCCCTACCGAGGCAAACGACACGCACAGCCCCCGCAAGGCCCCGTGGCCGAGCCGCCCTGGGCACCGAAACGTCCCGCGGCCGCACCGGGCGATGTTAAGTCCAGCGGCCGAGCCGCACCGGGCACCGAAACGTCCCGCGGCCGAGCCGCACCGGGCACTGAAACGACCCGCGGCCGAGCCGCACCGGGCGATGTTAAGTCCAGCGGCCGAGCCGCACCGGGCACTGAAACGTCCCGCGGCCGAGCCGCACCGGGCGATGTTAAGTCCAGCGGCCGAGCCGCACCGGGCACTGAAACGTCCCGCGGCCGAGCCGCGCTGGCGATGTTAAGTCCAGCGGCCGAGCCGCACCGGGCACTGAAACATCCCGCGGCCGAGCCGCGCTGGCGATGTTAAGTCCCGCAGCCGAGCCGCACCGGCGATGGAAGGCCCCGCGGGCGAGCTGCGCCCCGGGGAAGAGACCTAATAAAAGAAAGGTTTCCCCCGCCCCACCCCCCCCACCACACATACACAGCCAAAAACAGAAACAAAAACCATCCCAACACCGACACATACAAAAAAAAAAGAAAAAAAGACAAACAGACTGCCAGAGAGCCGCAGCCGTTAGGCGCAGCCAACTCCTCCCAGATGGTTAGCATGGACTTTGTGGGCCAAAGGGCCTGTTTCCATGGTGTGTCTCTGATAAAAAATGGGATTAGCGCAGGATTAGAGTAAACTAGACCAAGTTGCCCCGTTGGGCCCAAACCTCTCCTGCATTGGTGCAGCACCCTCTCCTCCCTCTCCTCCCCCCACCCCCTCCCCTCCATTTCCCCTCCCCCTCCCTATTCCCCTCCACTTCCCCTCCCCCCCACTTCATCCCACTCAACCCCCCTTCCCCTCCCTCCCTAGGAGATAGATTTAAACTTTAAAATGTGAATAACTTAAACAATATAACACCGATTTCAATGAAACTTCTTCCATTAGCACATGGTGAGTAAGGTGGGCCTAAAATTGTCCTGCTATCATGAACCGTTTTGGCTGTAGTTCAGAAACAAATAAATGGGAGTTTTAGTATATAGATGGGCGCTTACAGTTGGCAGGGACTTGATGCCTGTTTCCATATGGGTGCAGGGACGGCAGGCAGGGAGGGACTCGGTGGGCTGAAGGGCCTGTTTCCACACTGTATCTCTCTAAAAATAATAAATACAACGGATGTGTAGGATCAGTGTAAATGGGTACTGATGACCAGCAGTGGCTCGGTGGGCCAAAGGGATTGTTTAAATGCTGTATCTGTCTAAAAAAAAAATGGGATTAGTGTAGGATTAGTGTAAATGGGTACCTATGGTTGGCAGGGTCTCGATGGGCTGAAGGGCCTTTTTCTATACTGTATGATAATGGCCGATGATAATGGCTCTTCTTTCGGTCCTTGCAGATGCATCAGCAGCCCTGCAGGTCAGGGCGGTGAAGGACTACTGTAACAACTATGACCTGACCAGCCTTAACGTCAAGACAGGAGACATTATTACAGTAGGTGGAAGATTTTGCATCCTTTCATAAAACCCTCGATAACTGTGATTACAATGGCAACTCCATTGGGGCGGCACGGTGGCACAGAGGTAGAATTGCTGCCTTACAGCGTCAGAGACCCGGGGTTCGTTGCTGACTACTGGTGCTGTCCGTATTGGAGTTTGCACGTTCTCCCTATGACCGCGTGGGTTTTCTCCGGGTGCTCCGGTTTCCTTCCACATTCCAAAGACGTACAGGTTTGTAGGTTAATTGGCTTCTGTACATTGCCTCTAGTATGTAGGATAGACCCAGTGTACAGCAATCATTGGTCAGCGTGGACGCGGTTGGGTGAAGGGGCCCATTTCTGTCCTGTATCTCTAAAGTCTAAAGTAAAGTCTAAATCCACAAGGTCTTAAAGGAAGGTGACATCTGTTTGGCAATGCACAATCTTTTCTGAGTCTGAGCCACCCATCCTTTTTCTCCAAAGATGCTGCCTGACCCGCTACCCCAGCACTTTGTGTCTACCTTTGGTATAAACCAACATCTGCAGTTCTTTGTTCCTGCACAATCTTCTCTACCCTGGTAGTGACCTTCATGAAAATCTTTCACCCAGACATCCCACTAAGCACATAGACCATGGCCCGTGAGTTGCAGGAATGGCATCAGTGGTAGGATTACATTGTGCAACTTCCTCCATATCCAAATTCCTTCCCTTGGAGCTGGTTGCTTCTACGGTCCAAGCTTGGAGAGTCCAAGCTGTGGTTGCCATTGGGAGTCAGATGTTGAGGCAATATTACAATCCACTTTGGTGACATCAAGAAACTTTGAGAAAGCCTTCACTGCATTATAGAGAGACCCGGATTCGATCCTGTACGGAGTTTGTACGTTCTTCCCGTGACCAAATGGGTTTTCTCCAGTTTCCTCCTACATTCCTAAGATGTACAGGTTTGTAGTTTAATTGACCAGTAAAATTGTAAATTGTCCCTAGTCCATAGGTTAGTGATAGTGTAGGTGGGTCGTTGGTTGGTGCAGACTTGGTAAAGTAAAGCTGGTAGAGCTTCTGCCTCACAGCACCAGAGAACCAGGTTCAATCCCGACCTCGGGTGCTGTCTGTGTGGAGTTTGATGAGTAAATGAGAAAGTGGGATAGTGTAGAACTAGTGCGAATGAGTGATTGATGGTCGGCGTGGACTAGGTAGGCAGAAGGGACAGTTTCCATTCTGTATCGCTAAACTAATCAATTAATCTGAAGATAGACACAAAGTGCTGGAGTAACTCAGCAGGTCAGGCAGCAGCTGGAGAGAAAAGCTGAAGAAGGGTTCCCATCTGAAACATCACCCATCCTTTTCCTCCAGAGATGCTGCCTGACCTGTCGTGTTACTCCAACACTTTGTGTGTATATTCGGTATAAACTAACGTCTGCAGTTCCTTTTATTCACAAAATGCTGGAGTAACTCAGCAGGTCAGGCAGCATCTCGGGAGAGAAGGAATGGGTGACGTTTCGGGTCGAGACCCTTCTTCCTACGGCTCCCCCTCTGCGATTTCTCCTGCCCTCCTACTCTACGCTCCCCCTCTGCAATTCCTTATTACTAATCAATTAAGCTGTGGTTCTTCCTGTCAATGCCCCAGGAATACAGCAGGTGGAGCTGTAGGCGAGCCATCGCCAGCAATAATAACTATCAATATCCTCCTCTTCCCAACTCAGTCACATCCTATGGGAGAGGAAGCATCCCGCCTACCTTATCAAAACGTCTCCCCTGATCAGTGTCACAGCTCCATCCACATTCATGAATGAATGAATTTGTTCAGTTTAACGTGGAAGCCTGGCGTAAACCTAACAGGGCAGCTTAAAGTGCGCAGGGGCGGTGGAGAGGCACAGCTGGTCGAGCTGCTGCCTCACAGCGCCAGAGACCCAGGTTCAATCCTGACCTCGGGTGTTGTCTGTGTGGAGTTTGCTCGTTCTCCCTGTGACCGTGTGAGCTTCCCCCGGGTGCTCCGGTTTCCTCCCAATCCCAAAGACGTGCAGGTTTGTAGGTTAATTGGCCCTCTGCAACATTGCCCCTCGTGTAGGGAGTGGATGAGAAAGGGGGATAACGTAGAACTAGTGTGAACGGGTCGCCAGGGATTCTGTGGGCTGAAGGACCCGTTTCCATGATGCATCTCTTTGGAGAAACGTGGTGCGCCGTGCAGCTGGCTGTACTGACGGGAGCTCCGAGTCAACTCAGCAAACTTGTGTGGATTTACTATTTACAACTTGCTCTTTTTGCACATACTACACTATCACATGTTCAGTATGATCGACAGACACTTTTGGAGATAGGAACGTCAGCCAACGCGGACATTAAGCCAGCTATTGATAACACAGACGACGGCCTCCCCTGGGTGTTTTGTCTACCTGCACGGCGGAGGAGGAAAGCAAAGAGAGGAAGCGTGCTGGCGCTCTGTGCAGAAGCCGGCGAAGAAGTAACAAACCCCCTCTGCCCAGCATTCTGTTAGCTCATGTGCAATCCCTGGACAATACATTAGACAAGTTGCGCGCACGGATCGAACACCATTGGGACATTAAGAACTGCTGTGTTCTGGTGTTCACGGACACGTGGCTGGAGACCAGCGTACCCGACTGTGCCGTCACTCCGGAGTGTTTTTCCGTCTACCGACAAGACAGAACGAAGGACTCAGGCAAGTCGAGAGGAGGGGGAGTGTGCTTTATGGTTAACTCTTCGTGAGCCATGGATGTCTGCGTTTTAACTATACACTGCTCCCCAGTTCTGGAGCTGTTGACCATTAAAGCTAGACCTTTCTACCTCCCCAGAGAGTTCAGTTCTGTCCTGCTTACTGCTGCTTACATCCCCCCACAGGCTGATAAACCTCTAGCCCTGGACGAACTGTATGGGATTGTAAATGAGCTGGAGAACTCCCATCCTGAGGCTGCGTTCATTGTTCTGGGAGACTTCAACAGAGCCAATATGAAGAAGGTTCTCCCAAAATACTTCCAACACATCACTTTTCCCACTAGGGGAGAGCAGACCCTGGACCATTGTTACACCCCATTCAGAGACTGTTATAAGCCCCTCCCTCGCCCTGTTTATGGTAAGGCAGATCACTGTTCCATTCTACTGCTGCCTGCATACAGGCAGAAACTAAAACAGGAAAAAACGGTTCCCAGGGTCATATATAAATGGAACAATGAGGGTGATGAGGCCTTACCGGACTGCTTTGACACAACTGACTGGCAGATGTTTGAAGAAGCAGCAGAAGGCAATACCAACAAATACACAGACTCTGTCTTAGGCTACATAAGTAAGTGCATCGATGATGTGGTTCCAAAAGCCACCATCTGCACTTACCCAAATCAGAAACCCTGGGTCGGACGGGAAATCCGTGCTAAACTTAAAGCACGGACTACTGCCTCCAACTCAGGTGACCTCAACGCCTACAAGGTAGCCAGATATGGCCTCCGGAAGTCCACCAGGAAAGCCAAGAGAGACTACAGAAACAAAGTGGAATCTAACTACTACAGCTCGGACTCCAGACGCATGTGGAGTGGACTACGCTGCGTCACAGACTACAATGGGAAAAACAGGAGCACTGTTCAGCCGACCGCATCGCTCTCGGACCAGCTTAACACCTTTTACGCCCGGTACGATGCAGACAACACAGCGGTTCGATGCAGACAACACACTATGAGTCACAGGTGTGCAGGGGGACTACCACACTGTCCTTACAAACGGCAGAAGTGAGGCGGTCCTTCAAAAAGGTCAACGACCGCAAAGCTCCAGGGCCGGATGGTGTTCCAGGGCGGGCCCTCAGAGCGTGTGCTGATCAACTGGCAGAGGTGTTCACCAACATCTTCAACCTCTCTCTGAGTCAGTCTGTGGTTCCCACCTCCTTCAAAGCATCCATCATCGTTCCTGTTCCAAATAAACCAGTAACCTCCTGTTTAAATGACTACCATCCTGTCGCACTGACATCAGTCATCATGAAGTGCTTCGAGCGACTAGTCAAAACTCACATCTGCTCCTCTCTCCCTGACACCTTGGACCCTCTTCAGTTTGCATATAGACCAAACAGGGCCACGGACGATGCCATCGCCATGGCAATACATACTGCGCTCACCCACCTGGCCAAAGGAAATACATATGTGAGAATGTTCTTTATTAACTACAGCTCGGCATTCATTCCCTATTATTCTCTCAAAACCCATCCCCAAGCTTCTTGATTTTGGACTAGAGACCTCCATCTGCGAATGGATATTTGATTTCCTGGCAGGCAGGCCCCAGGTGGTGAGAATTGGCAGCCACACCTCTTCCTCACTGATCCTCAACACAGGCACACCACAGGGCTGTGTGCTCAGTCCTCTCCTGTCCTCCCTGTTCACGCACGACTGTACTGCTAAGCACAGCTCAAACATCATCCTAAAGTTTGCTGACGACACGACCATCTTGGGCCTCATCACAGACAACAATGAGACGGCCTACAGAGAGGAGGTAAAGGCACTAAACAGCTGGTGCCAGGAAAATAACCTCTCTCTTAATGTCAGCAAAACTAAAGAGATGATCGTGGACTACAGGGGACAGCGGGGGAGTGGACACCTCCCCATCCACATCGGTGATGCTGAGGTTGAAAGGGTCAGCAGCTTTAAGTTCCTCGGTGTGCACATCACTGAGGACCTTTCCTGGACACTGCACACGGACACAATAACAAAGAAGACCCACCAGCGGCTCTTTTTCCTGAGAAGACTGAGGAAGTTTGGCATGAACGCCAGCATCCTCACAAACGTCTACAGATGCACCATCGGGAGCCTGCTGACGGGCTGCATTACAGTCTGGTACGGGAACTGTTCTGCCCACAGCCACAAATCACTACAGAGAGTGGTGTAGACGGCACAGCACATCACTGGCAACCGTCTCCCGGCCATTCAGGACATTTACTACCGGCGGTGCCTGCGGAAGGCACGCAGCATCATCAAGGACCACAGCCACCCAGCACACAGGCTGTTCTCCTTGTTACTGTCAGGCAGACGATACAGGAGTATGGCTGCGCGTACCACCAGACTTAAGAACAGTTTCTACCATCAGGCCATCAGGCTTCTGAACTCATAAACACATTTCACATCATGTATGTTGATTATTTTAATATTGTCTTTTTACCTTACTAATGTCATTTTTATCTTATCTATCCTTGGAATATTACTGCTGAGGTGACCCGTTGTCCTGTCAAATATATTTCATTGTATCGTTGACCCTGTGCCAACCTACATATGACAAACAAACAAATAAATAAATAGAAAAATCAAGAGGCAAAACACAAAATGCTGGAGTAACTCAGTGGGTCAGGCAGCATCTAAGAAGGAATGGATAGGTGGCGCTTCAGGTCGGGACCTTTCTTCAGACTGAAAGTAGAGGTGGGGGGGGGGGGGAGGGGGTGGGATGGTGTGGTGGGAGGGCGGTGGGGGGGAAATAAACAGGAGGCAAGAAAAAGCCAGAACAAATCATGTCTACTCCACCATTCAATCATGGCTGATCTATCCTTCCCGGCACGGTAGCGCAGCGGTAGAGTTGCTGCTTTACAGCGAATGCAGCGCCGGAGACACAGGTTCGATCCTGACTACGGGTGCTGCACTGTAAGGAGTTTGTACGTTCTCCCCGTGACCTGCGTGGGTTTTCTCCGAGATCTTCGGTTTCCTCCCACACTCCAAAGACGTACAGGTATGTAGGTTAATTGGCTGGGTAAATGTAAAAATTGTCCCTAGTGGGTGTAGGATAGTGTTAATGTACCGGGATCACTGGGCGGCACGGACTTGGAGGGCCGAAAAGGCCTGTTTCCGGCTGTAGATATATGATATGATATATGATAACCCAATTCTCTTGCCTTCTCCCCATGACCCCTGACATCGGTACTAATCAAGAAACTGTCAGGTTCCACCTTAAAAATCTCCTTTGACCCACAATGTCAGTGCTGAACATGCTTACCTGCCTTCACATAATCCATATTCTCCACTCCCTGCATATCCATGAGCTTATCTAAAAGCCTCTTAAAAACACCACTATAATATCTGTCTCCACCACCACCCTTGGCAGCATGTAAATAAACTTGTCCCGCACATCTCCCTAAAACCTTGCTCCTCTCACCTCAAAGCTATGCCCCTTTAGTATCCTGGGACTAAAACGTTCTGAGTGTCTACTGTGTCTATCCCTCTCATAATTTTATATACTTCTCTCAGGTCTCCCTGCAACCTCTGGCATTCCAGCGAAAACAATCCAGGTCTGTCCAACCTTGTAGCCTAAACTCCCTAATTCAGGCATCATTCTGGAAACATAGAACAGTACAGCACAGGAACAGACCCTTCGGCCCACAATGCTTGTGCTGAAGGCGACGGCAAATGAAGCTAATCTCCTCTAACCTGCAAGTGATTAAGAATCAGAACATAAGGAGCATAATCCAAATAACTAGGAGCAGGTTGTTTAGCCCTCGTTTATAAAGACCTTTGACATTAACAACATTTATAGGTTCACCACTGATTTTCTGGCAACTGGTGGTCCTTTAATCTGGACCAACATACGAGAGCGCACTTGAAATACTCCCCCACAGAAGTCTCACCAAAAATGTGAAGCCTAGGCCGGATGAGGCAGCCAAACTCATCGGGACTTCCATGGCCGATCGGTGGGTTGAATTTGCCCCTTGTGGCTGGGGCTCTGGAACTCCGGCCCAGCCAGAGACAGCCGATCCATTCCCATAACTGACGTCCAAGGCCAACTTTGCGGGCTGGTATCTCAGCTCCTCAAGACGGTGACCTCTGTTGGACTGGCAAAACGGATAATCCAGCAAGGCTCTGGAACAAAGGGTGCTGGAAAATCAGTGGTGGACCTGTACCTGCACTGACCATGCTCATTGATTCTCTTAATATCCAAAAATCTACCAATATCTGTCACAATCGAGCCTCTATGGCTCCTGAGTGCTGAGAATTCCAAAGCTTCGCACCTGTCTAATTTAAGAAATTCTCTTCTCAATCTTGAGAGATGAACTGCTTACATTGAGACTGTGACCCCTTCACATCTCAGCCAGAATAAACATTATCCCAACACCTGCACTACAAGCTCAGTGAAAAAATCATCTCTTATTATCGCACCATCGTCTGAAACCAGCTCTTCTCACCTCATCTTATTTGGCTTCAAGCTTCCGTTTTTTTTCTCACGTACAAAATCGTCCCTTGGCTCCTGTGGAACTTGCCTTTATCCGTTTCAAACCCTTTCAAATTTGATCTTGCAATGTGCAGCACAGTATAACAAAATCAATTGCAAGAAGGCAAATCATCTTGGCTGGTAAATAATTCTGCAGCGTTATCTGGCTCTGCTTTTCCTGTGGGATTCTCAGATTTACAGGCTGCAGGTTCTGGACTGAGAGCAGGTCTCCGGCTTATTATTTATTTAATGCTCTGATTATTCTGTCAAACACGACCTGACTTCAACCACTAATGAGGCCAGGAGTCAGCAAAGTTTTGTTTGAGGATGTTTAAATTTGTATTTTCTTCGATTTCCCTGAATCAGGTTCTAGAACAGCATCCTGATGGGAGATGGAAAGGCTGTATCCATGACAACAGGACTGGCAATGACAGAGTGGGTTACTTCCCATCATCCATTGTGGAGGTGATAAGCAAGAGATCAGGTAACACTGGTCTTGTCTCTTTACCTTTGTTCTCAATCGATCTCAAAGTGCTGAATAAAAGTGTCAGGGGAGTGTATCTTTTTTCTTAGTGAACTGTTTTTAATATTGAACACTACCAGACCTGGTAAAGATCAAGACAAAGTGATGTCAAAGAGTCATAGAGTTTGGAAACAGGTCCTTCAGCCAACTTACCCACACCACTCAACTTGCCCACTTCGACCCACGTGCCCCACCTGCACTAGTCCTACCTGCCTGCGTTTGGCCCATATCGCACGAAACCTGTCCAATCCATGTGCCTGTCTAAATGTTTCTTAGCTGCGTTCCTGAGCGAGTTTTATGTGGCACCAAGGTGGCACAGTGGCACAGCGGTTGAGTTGCTGCCTTACAACACCAGATACCCATATCCCTCTAAACCTATCCTTTCCACGTTTCTTAAACATTTGCGATAATACCTGCCTCAGCTACCTCCTCCGGCAGCTCGCTCCATAAACCCACCATTCTTTGTGTAAAAATGCTACTCTTCAGGTTCCTATTAAATCTTACCCTCTCACTTTAAACCTATGTCCTCCGGTTTTCAATTCTCCTACTCTGAGCAAGAGACTCTGTGCGTTTACCTGAACTATTCCTCTCATGATTTTGTACACATTTATAAGATCACCCTTCATCCTCCTGTGCTCCAACAAATGGAGTCCTAGCCTGCTCAACCTCTCCCTTTCGCTCTGACCCTTGAGTCTTGGCAACGTCCTCGTAAATCCTATTTGCACCCTTTCCTACTTGACAACATCTTTCCTATAACATGGCGACCAAAACGGATGTGTGTTATTATTTAGAGTATTGCATGTAATTCTGGCCACTCTGTTACAGGAAAGAAATGGTGGCTTTGGAGATGGTGCAGAGGAGGTTTACCAAAATGCTTCATTGATGAGAGGGTTTCAACTACATTGCAGAGAAAACAGACTTCGATGGTCTCCTCTGCAACGTCGGAGGTTGAGGGTAGACTTGATAAATGTACACAAAATTATGAGAGGAATAAGCACAGCACAGGATCAGGCCCTTCGGCCCACAATGTCCGTGCCTTACATGATGCCAAGATTAGTTCACTGCCTGCACGTGATCCATGTCCCCTCACATTCCATGCACCCAGCTACAAGCCCCTTAACGCCACTAACATATCTGCCTCCATTACCACCCCTGGCACCCACCCCTCTCTCTTTAAATAAACTTGCCCTGCACATCTCCTTTAAACTTTGCCCCTCTCACCTCAAAGCAATGCCTTCTAGTCTTTGGCATTTCATCTTGGGAAGAAGATTCTATCTACCCTCACTCTATGTCTCTGATAATTTGATATACTTCTATCAGCTCTCCCGCAGCCTCCGATGCTCCAGAGAAAACAGTCCAAGTTTGGAATTGCATGGTTCGTAAGCAGCTGAATGTCAAGCAATAATTCAGTAAAGATGCTGATATTGTACACATCATTACACTGTGTGTATATATATTACAGCACAAGCTTATCTTCATGAACGATTGCCTGTGCTAAACATTATCATTGGATATGAGGAGGGCAGATCACCAAATGAATCTCATAGTCAGTGGTAATAGGCATTTAATTTTCTTTCAGTATGTAAGGGGCCGGCATGCTGGCGCAGCAGTAGAGTTGCTGCCTCACAGCGCCGGAGGCCCGGGTTCGATCCTGACTGCGGGTGCTGTCTGAGCAGAGTTTGCACGTTCTCCCCGTGACCGTGTTGGTTTGTAGGTTAATTGCCTTTGGTAAAATTGCAAATTGCCCCCTAGTGTGTATGGTGAATGGTGAATCGGTGGTCAGCACGGACTCGGTGGGCCGAAGGTCCTGCTTCCACCCTGTATCTCTAAAGTCTGCAGTAAAGTCTAAAGTGAAATGAATGTGTGAATTCCGAACAGTGACTGGCCGTAGGTTTAAACCAGATGCTCGAACAAACCTTCATCTGTGGCTGAAAATTGATCAAACATTTGAGCTTACTGCCCTTATTTTAAAGTAGTACGATAAATGAATTGATAAATCAAAATGATTTGAGTTTTCAAAGCATTTTCTGCAGTTTATTAATCACAAAATTAAATTATTTAATAAAAATTAAATTAAATCATTGACTAGCGGTTTTTTTTAAGGGCAGAGGCAATTTAAAAACATTTGTTTAAAAAAAGAAAATGGGCAATGGTGGGCACATCCCCAGCTAAAGTTTTTCCAAGGGGAAAGAATTAGAATATTGAACTTAGAACAGTACACCACAGGAATGGACCCTTTGGCCCACAATGTTTGTGCTGAATATGATAATTAATTATCTCATCTGCCTGTACATGATCCATAGCCCTCTATTCCCTGCGCTTCCAAAAGCCTCTTACACACCACAATTTTGTCCATGGGCTTCGACAAACCCAGATGGAATCAGTTAAGTCACTCGGTCACCCACAGGCTCGCAATGAATATTGTGGCAATGTTGCTTGCCTCTCAGCACCAGCCCCTTGCGTGCTGAAACTTGCACAACAGCTACAACAAGGCTGTGCGTCATCTGTTTCGACATCTAATGCCGGAAATTTCCATGATTTAGGAAAAATACATTTGAACCAACGATTTAAAATATCGTCAAAGTTGCCGACTTACTTCTTCTCAGCCTCCCCAACGCAGGCTACCGATGGGTAACAAATGGGTTCAGTTCCTGCAGACGACCGTAAGTCGATTTTTGTCCTTGTCGGAAAATAGGCAACGCTCACTCGATGGTAACTGCACGTCCACCGTATTGTACCAAATGGCATCAATAGCACTTAGGACTGATAAGAAGGATCAATTACTACAAGTGGGGGGAGAAAGGGGAAAAAAGTTCTTCGGTTTGTAAGAACAAATGTATGTACATGGCTCTGTCCTTAAATCAGGCATTCACCTGTCGGGCAACACCTGTACTGTGTATCGCCTGGTGTTGTGTACATTCCATCCACATTCACATACATTTTTAATCCCTGACTTCATCCAGTAGTTTATCTGTGAATTGAGAAAATATAAATTGAAGTCTTTATTTCTTACAGCATAGGTGGCATGTGGAAGGTAGGCACAAAATGCTGGAGTTACTCGGTGAGACAGGCAGCATCTTTGGAGAGAAGGAATGCACAACATAGTTCTAATCCCGTCTGAAGAAGGGTCTGGACCTGAAACGTCACCCATTCCTTCTCTCCAGCGATGCTGCCCATCCCGCTAGGTTACTCCAGCATTTTGTGTCTATCTTCGGTGTAAACCAGCATCTGCAATTCCGTCATACAAGGTGATCTTATGGAGGTGTATAAAATCACAAGGGGAATAGGTAAGGTGAATGCAGAGTATTTTAACCAGAGTAGGGGAATCAAGAGCCAGAGGACATAAGTTTAAGGTGGTAGCAAAAGATTTAATAGGAACCTGAGGGGCGACTTTTTTTTAAAGTGGGTATATGCAACGAGCTGCCAGGGGAGGTAGTTGAGGAAGGTACAATAACTACATTTAAAAGGCATTTGGACAGGTACATGGATAAGATAGCTTTAGAGGGATATGGGCCAAATGCAGGCATGTGGTACTAGCGTAGATGGCATATCTTGGTCAGCAAGGTCATGTTGGGCTGAAGGGCCTTTTTCCATGCTGTATGACTCTGAGTAAATTCAAGTGGAATGTTTTTACAGATTTAACCAGAATCTCAGAGAGTTATTGTAGTTTAGTTTATTTGAGCTCAGTTTAGAGATACAGAGCAGAAACACGCCCTGCGGCCCAGCGAGTCTGTGTCGACCAGCTATCCTTATACTCTAACACTATCCTACACACTAGCGCCGACCAACGTTCACCCATGCACTAGTACTATCCTACACACCAGGGGCAATTTACCAAAGCCAATTAACCTACACACCTGCACGTCTTTGGGATGTGCGAGGATACTGAAGCACCTGGCGAAAACACATGCGGTCACGGGGAGAACGTAGAAACTCCAAACAGACAGGATGGAACCCGTGTCTCTGGCGCTGTAAGGCAGCAGCTTTATTGCTGTGTCAACGTGCCGCCCCAAATCTGGATTCTGGAATAAGCTTTCTGAAAGGGCGATGAAAACAGATGCAATGGGAACTTTCTACATGGAACTGGATGAATACTTGGACACGGAAATCTGGAGGGATAAATCTAGAGTTGGGCTTATTTTGTACAGCATTTAAAGGGCAGGCAGAGGCATGATGGACTGAATGGTCTTCCGTGTTGCGTGAATTAATAGAATATTAATTAAATGTAAAAACGATAAATTCTTTTCAATTAATTTCACTATAGAATGAAAGTTTACCAACCTCATACCATTACGTTATTGCTAAAACTTCGACGTGACACAATAACAATCAAACTAATGATATGGGGTGGGGGTTTGGGTGTAAGAAATTGATGATTTTTCTAGGAGGGAGAGTCCAGAAGAAGGTGACATTATCTTAACATCAGGGCCATGCTTTAGGAGTCTGAAGATAGACACAAAATGATGGAATAATTCAGAGGGACAGGCAGCATCTCTGGAGAAAAGGAATAAGTGACGTTTCGGGTCGAGACCCTTCTTCAGACTGAGAGTCAGGGGAGAGGGAAATTAGAGGTATGAAAAGGTACAAAACAAATCAGACCCTGCACCGATGATCCCGGATAGGTGGAGCCCACAATGGTCCACTGCTGGCTGTGGAAGAGGTGTTAACGAAGGGAAACGAACAGTGAAACTATAAGGACGATTAGGGTGGGAGAGCGATGGAGAGAGAGGGAATGTAAGGGTCAATATTCATATGGCTGGGTGGTAAGCTGTCAGGATTCTGTTGTCAGGAAGCCCATCTTCTCAAATAATTTAGTTTATGGTCATGTGTACTGAGGTACAGTGAAAAGCTTTATTTGTGTTGCTATCCAGTCAGCAGAAAGACTGTACATGATTACAATCAATCCGTCCACAGTGTACAGATGCAGGATGAAGGGAATAACTATCTGAGAGGAAATTAAGAGGAGCATACAAAATGTGTAGAAAGGAACAGTAGATGCAGGTTTATACGAGATAAACACAAAGCGTGAGAGTAACTCAGCGGGTCAGGCAGCATCTCTGGAGATAAAGGATGGGTGACGTTTCGGGTCGGAGCCCTTCTTCAGACTGAAAGACCCTTCAGACTCTTCATCACCCTTTCTTTCAGTCTGAAGAAGGAGCTGGGGTTAGACAATAGACAATAGACAATAGACAATAGGTGCAGGAGGAGGCCATTCGGCCCTTCGAACCAGCACTGCCATTCAATGGTAAGAACCGGATTTAAAGATGTGCATTGTAAAACATAGAACTCAGGAGCTTCCAAAGAGATTGTGGGTGCGATGAAGTGACAAGTTACAGATCCAACAGGTCAGTCAGTCATCTCCCAAACCCCCGCTCCGACCCCTTGGGGTATAACAGCAGGAGCACTGCTTGCACTATCTTCCCCGTATTCTGCAGGCAAAATCACCACTTAAAACCTGCACCGGCTCACCAGTCACAATGGAGATTGTTGAGGTCAGATTGGGGAACTGAAAAGTGAAATTACTTTGTTAAATTTATTTTGCATTTTTTTTACAGGATTAATTATTTCTGTGATTTTAGTTATCTGTGTTTTGTTATTTTAAACATGTACGAGATTTATTTTAATATTTACTTCAATTATAAGTTGTTAAATATGTCTGAATGTCACAGAATTTTATATATTATTAAAATCAATGACAGTTTTTACAACCACCAGAGTCCCACCCCCTATGCCCACCCATCTGCCAATCAAACCCCTCTCCTCACTGGTATCCACCTATCACACTTAACCAGGCTTTGTCCCGCCCCCACCACTTTACCAGTTTTCTCCTCAACTACAACAATCAGTCTGAAGAAGGGTCCCGACCCGAAACCTCATCCGTCTAAGTTCTGCAGAGATGCTGCCTGACCCGCTGAGTTACTCCAACACTTTGTGTTTTTTTGTAAACCAGCATCTGCAGTTCCTTGTGGCGTAGAGTGAAAGTTGCGGCACTGTGGTGCATCGGTAGAGTTGCTGCCCTACAGCGCCAGAGACCCGGGTTCGATCCTGACTACGCGTGCTGTCTGCACGGAGTTTGTACGTTCTCCCTGTGACCGTGTGAGTTTTCTCCGGGTGCTCCGGTTTCCTCCCACACTCCAAAGACGTACAGGTTCGTAGGTTATTTGACACCTGTAAATTGTAAATTGTCCCTAGAGTGTAGGATCGTGTTAGTGTGTGGGGTGATCACTGGTCAGTGTGGGCTCAGTGGTCCGAAGCTCCTATTTCCACGCTGTATCTCTAAAGTCTAAAGTCTAAAACATGCAGAGGTGACGTTTCAAGTCCGGCCCTTCTTCAGCTTTTCTTTCCTCCAGAGTTGCCGCCTGACCCGCTGAGTTACTCCAGCACTTTGTGTCCTTTCATGCAAAACAACATATGCATTTCCTTTTATCTACATTCCCTCGAAACCTTGCCCATTCATTTACCTAAACAAGTGTATTTTTAATTGCTGTTATAGTATCTGCCTCAACTACCTCCTCAGGCAGCTGGTTCCCTTGTGCTCTCATTATTTTTTTAATATAATTATGTTCCAGTGAATGCCTTGGGATACTTTTGTTGCCTTAATAGCATTGTATTTTTATGGCTTTTCAAGACTCGGATAACAGATAAAATCCATTATTATTATTATTTGCATACAACATATAAGTTTGGGGCTTTTTGGTTATTACTTTCTACATTTTGCCTTTCTTTGTTTTAATGTTTTAGGTTCTTGGGATGCAGTGTGTCATGTTCACAGTTCTCAGCAATATCACAGGATACAGCTCACGGCTTATGGCACTACAATTGTCAATGGGGACTCCACACATCATTTAAACTCCCCATTGCCTCCCCCTCCACCTCCTCCTCACCAACATCAGCCACTTTTCAGTTCCTTTGGTTATGACAGAACCAGTAGCAATATAGAAGAATCACCTCATGGACAAGGTAGTCTATTAAATGCTTCTTTTGTTTATTTTTGGTCAGGGTTTCCCAAAAGGCGACTTCAATAAAGTGTCCTTCCCATCTCATTCAAGAACCAGTAAACCTACCAATTATATAAAACAGAAAAACGTTGATACTAAAGATAGACGCAAAGTGCTGGAGTAACTCAGCGGGTCAGGCAGCATCTCTGGAAAACATGGATAGGTGATGTTTCAGTTCAGGACCTTTTAGAAAAGGGTGCTAACCATAAACGTCACCTATTCATTTTCTCTAGTGATGCTGCCTGACCCACTGAGTTACTCCAACATTTTGTGTCTATCTTTAGTATAAACCAGCATCTGCAATTCTTTTTTTTTTACATTATGATTATTAAAATTTTGATACAGGTCCACCACCAATTTTCTGGCAACTGGTGGCCTAGCATCTCCTTTAATCCAGACAAAATTACAGGAGCGTACTTGAAATCCGCCCCCCCCCCCCCCCCCCGCAGAAGTCTCCTCAGAAATGTGACGCCTAGGCTGGGCAAGGTGGCCGATCTCAACCTCTTTTGGGACTTCCGCGCCGATCGGCGGGTCGAATTTGTCCCCTGCGGCAGATCCGTTCCCATAGCCGACCTCAGATCCCTCGGCGGCCTAGGCAGACCGTTCCGGTACCGTTGTACTCCAATGACCTCTGTCGGTGCAGCACAACGAATAATCCAGAAAGGCTCTGGAACCAAGGATGCCGGAAAATCGGTGGTGGACGTACTCCCTTTCCACTGCCTGCTTTATTGGTTACTTCTGGGAAATCTTGTTGTTTATTTGTTAGCGATGGTGCATGACTCTCCATGTGTTTAATTTTTAAATTCCTTTGTTTTGTTGAAGTGTCCCATGTTTAAAAGAATCTGCAGTCATGATTTGAAACTGTGTCTCATCTAAATTTAACATGCATCCCTGAGATGGTTTGCTGCACCAGCTCATGAAATAGCCCGTTGAACGATGAGGTAACTGTTTTTAACATGGCAACTGTTAGGGATGGGTGCCTTGCTTGAAGCAGCAGTGGAAGCAGATCTGGAGGTAAATATCAAAAGAGGCCTAAACAGTGGTGCAGCTGGTCTCACTGCCTCACAATGCCAGGGTCAGCGGTTCGATCCTGACCTCGGGCACTGTCTGCGTGGAGTTTGCACGTTCTCCCTGTGACTGAAACACCCCCCCCCCCACCACCATGAGTTTCCTCCGGGTGCTCCGGTTTCCCCGCGCATCCTAAAGACGTTCAGGGTTGCAGGTTAATTGGCCTCTGCAAATTGCTACTGGTGTGTGTGTGAGTAGCAGAGTCTTGGGGGTGTTGACAATACAGAAAATTACAATTGGATTAGATTAGTGTAGGATTATTGTGAATGGATGGTTAACGGTCAGCGTGGAGTCGGTAGGCTGTATCGCTCTTTCTGAGGAAAAATGTTGGGAAACGTTGGGGAACAGCCAGAGATTGGGAACGATGAAGTCAGTCTAGGGTCTGAAGGTTATGGACAACTGACCAATAATGGAAGTAAAATTCCACAAGGATAGAGAGCAGGTAGCTGCCTTGCAGTGCCAGAGAGCCGGGATTGATCCTGACCACGGGTGCTGTCTGTACAAGGGTTGCACTCTCCGCGACCCCATAGGTTTTCCCCAGATGCTCCGGTTTCCTCCCACACTCCAAAGACATACAGTTTTGTGGGGTAATTGGCTTCGGTAAAGATTGTAAATTGTCTCTCCTGTGCGGGGATCGCTGGTCGGCGCGGACTCGGTGGGCCGAATGGCCTGTTTCCATGCTGTACCTCAATACTAAACTAAACTAAAGTAGCTCAATAGCCCAACACCAATCTAGCTCTTGCCTCGAAGTCACCTTCAGCGCTAAATGCACAGCCCTGCTAAACGTGTGCGACCATGCTGATCCTGGTGCTGGCATCTAGTGCTGCTTGGCCAAAGATCCCAGGTAGAGGCCTCATCGCTGTCTTATTAGTTTAGTTTAGAAATAAAGTGCGGAAACAGGTTCTTCGACCCACCGAGTCTGCGCTGACCAGCGAACCCCGCACACTAACCCTATCGTACACATACTAGGGACAATTTACAGTTATACCAAGCCGATTAACCTACAAACCTGTACGTCATTGGAGTGCGGGTGGAAATCGGAGACCCCAGAGAAGACCCACGCAGGTCACGGGGAGAATATACAAACTCCATACAGTCAGCACCCGTAGTCAGGATCGAACCCGGGTCTCTGGCTCTGTATGGCAGCTACACTACCGCTGCGTCACCGTGCTGAGACCACGCTGTTCTTATTCAGGTGTATAAAATTATGCGGGGAATAGATAGGGTGAATGCGCAGAGTAGTTTACCCAGGGTAGGGGAATCAAGAACCAGAGGACATAGGTGCAAGGTACACGTGATAATAAACTAAACTCAACTCAAATTCTCCCCAGCCCCTTAATCCATCACCAACCCTTGTGCATTCATCGGCCTTCTTGCTATTGCCATGACAATACGCAGCAGCAGGGAATGAATCAGTGCGAGGCAGCTTTTCCATTCAAAGAAGCTGACAAAAACGATCACTGACTTCATCAAGCCTCATTACACAGTGCAATTAACTGTAGGCAAGGCTCCAAACTGAGAAGAGTGGAATCCAGCACAGGAAGCAATAAGTACGGCATTTAATTTAGAAATGTAAAGCAGTCCCTGATGCCACAGGTCTAAGCCATGCTCCATGTTTCTTCAACAAACATCAAACCATGTCACGCTGTTCAGGTATACAGCCCACTTAAAAAGCAAAAATCGTGCTTTGTATGTCGGAAGGCAGATCCAAAATAGCTCATTAAATCGCAGATTTAAAAAAAATGTTCACTGTCGTTTCCAGAGCGATATCTGAAAAGATGTGAATCGGAATTATGTTGTGGAGAGCGTTTAGAGAGATACAGCCTGAGGACTTGCTTGTGGCCACAAAAACACCTGTCCCTACCCCTGACTATATAGTCCCCGATTACTATTATTCTGCAGGAGCTCGGGAGAATAAATTGGGACTAGCTAGAATTCCCCATTGGGGAGCCCAGTTTTTGATCATAATTACCCACTGAGTTACTCCAGCATTTTGTGTCTATCTTCAGTGTAAACCAGCATCTGCAGTTCCTTCCTGCACAGATTTTGATCACGCTCTGATCCAAGGTCATGACTGCCCATATGTCATCAACATGAAGAAATCCTGCTACGACCCCAAGTAAGAGTTAGGAGCTGTCCCTGAACCAATACCACGTAAACAAATGATAGTGTCATAGAGTCATACAGCATGGAAACAAGCCCTTCGGCCCAACTTGCTCACATTGACCAAACATGCCCCATTTACACTAGTGCCAGGATTTGGCCCATATCCCTCTAAACCTGTCCTATCCATGAACCTGTTCAAGTGTTTCTTAAACATTGCAATAGTTCCTGCCCCAACTACTTGCTCTGGCAGCTCGATCCATACACCCACCACCGTTTGTGTATAAAAGTGATCTCTGAGGTTCCTATGAAATCTTTTCCCCCTCGCCTTAAACCTATGTCCTCTAGTTCTCGATTCCCCTACTCTGGGCAAGAGACTCTGTGCAAGACTCCCGATCAATTCCTCTCATGATTTTGTATACCTCTATAAGATCACTCCTCATCCTCCAAGGTATAGAGTGCTAGCCTGCTCAGCCTCTCCCTATAGCTCAGGGCCTTGAGTATTGACAACATCCATGTAAATCTGATCATTATTGAGTGTAATCTGTGCGATTTCATCTATATACTAAAACTCTCGTTTGTTTGTTTGTTTGCTCATGAACTACAGCCAAAACGGTACACGATAGCGCGACAATGCTAGTCCCACCCAACTCACCATCGTCCCTTTGGTGCTAATGGAAGAAGTTGCATTGAAATTGGTGTTATATTTTTTAAGTTATTCACATTTTAAAGTTTAAGTCTATCTCTTAGGTAGGGAGGGGGAGGGAGGGAGGGGGGCGATGGAGGGGGGAGGAGGGGGTTGAGGGGGATGGAGCGGGGGGTGGAGTGGAGGGAGGGGTGGAGGGAGGGGGAGGGGGAGGGGAGGGGAGGAGGAAGGGGGAGGGGGAGAGAGGGGGGAGGATGGAGGGAGAGGGAGGGGGGATGGGGAGGGAGGGGGGAGGAGGAAGGGGGGAGGAGGAGAGAGGGGAGGGGGAGAGCAGGAGGAGGGAGGGAGGGGGGAGTGGGGAGGGGAGGGGGGAGTGGGGGAGTGGGGGAGGAGAGGGTGCTGCACCAATGCAGGAGAGGTTTGGGCCCAACGGGTCCTCTTGGTCTATTGCATATAATTATTTTCCCACATTACATTTCCAAATACCTCATTGACAGCAAAACCACTTTAGAACTTCTTGGGATGGTGAAGGGCTCAGGAATAATACGTATTGCAGTCTTCAGATTCATAAGTTTCATAACTCATAGGAGCAGAATTAGGCCATTCGGCCATCAGGTCTACTCTGCCATGGCTGACCTATCTTTACCTCTCAATCTTATTCTGCTGCCTTCTCCCCATAACCTTTGATACCCTGACCAATCAAAAACCTTTTCAATCTTTGCTTTAAAAATACCCAATGATTTGGCCTCCACTGTCATTTTTCTTTAGATTTTTTTTTTAGATTTTAGATACAGCGCGGAAACAGGCCCTTCGGCCCATCGAGTCCGCGCCGCCCAGCGATCCCCGCACATTAACACTATCCTACACACACTAGGGACAATTTTTTTAAACATTTACCCTGTCAATTAACCTGTACGTCTTTGGAGTGTGGGAGGAAACCGAAGATCTCGGAGGAAACTCACGCAGGTCACGGGGAGTACGTACAAACTCCGTACAATGAATTCCACAGATTCACCACCCTCTAAACTCCTTCTCATCTCCTTTCTAAAGGTGCGTCCTTTTATTCTGAGGCTGTGCTCTCTGGTCCTAGACTCTCTCACTAGTGGAAACATCCTCCCCACATCCACTCTATCCAGGCCTTTCTGATACTGATATCACACCAGCATTTTAAATATAGCTTTTCCCTCCAGCTTTACAAACGTCATTTGGAAACACTGTGTCAATAACAAAGCAATGTCCTTGACCTAGTTACAGAAAGATGATTGTTTTGGAAGACCTGATGGTTCACGTGACTAAAGATTGTCTCTATTTTAATCTGGCATTAGAGTGGGTGAAGATTAATGCACTATAGACACATTGGAGACTAGTCAATGTATCTTATGTACTCGAAACTGGGAAAATAACCAGTCACACAGTCATAACCCACTTCCAAAAACACAGTAACGATGAATCCCTTAAATTGCTCCAATAAAATAAAAACTAATAAAAATTGTATTTTTTAAATTCAGACAGTCTGAATTTAAGACATATTCAGACAAAACCTGTTATTTTAAAAAAGCCATCTGCTTTTTAACGAGTCCTTAAAGTGCAATTTAAGCATTTCCATGGGCAATCTCATAGAGTCATAGAATCATACAGCGTGAAAACAGGCTCTTCGGCCCACCTTGGTCGCGCCAACGCAACATGTCCCATCTACACTAGTCCCACCTGCCTGCATTCGGCCCATATCCCTCTAAACCTATCCGATCCATGTACCTGTCCAAATGTTTCTTAAACATTGTGTTAGTACCTGCCTCAACTACCTCCTCTGGCAGCTCATTCCGTACAACCACCATCCTTTATGCAAAAAGGTTACCCCCTCAGTTTCTTATTAAATCTTTCCCCCCCCCCCCCTCACCTTAAACCTATGTCCAATCTAATGGACCTATTTCTCTGAGAGAACTCATGTGTACATGTTCAAGAGGTATGACAGCTGCCAACCCAATGTCCCTGAAGTACAATTAGTGTTGGATCATCTAACAAATGGTTACGTGATCTCCTGGTGGCTCAGCACTTCAACTCCCCCTCCCATTCCCAATCTGACCTTTCTGTCCTGGGCCTCCTCCATTGTCAAAGTGAGGCCCAGAGCAAATTGGTGGAACAGCACCTCATATTTCGCTTGGGCAGTTTACACCCCAGCGGTATGAACATTGACTTCTCCCACGTCAGGTAGCCCCTGCTTCCCCTCTCTATCCCCTCCCCCTTCCCAGTTCTCCTACTAGTCTTCCTGTCTCCGACTACATCCTATCTTTGTCCCACCCCCTCCCCTGACATCAGTCTGAAGAAGGGTATCGACCCGAAACATCACCCATTCCTTCTCTCCTGAGATGCTACCCGACCCACTGAGTTACTCCGGCATTTTTTGTGTTTAATTCTGCCCATACCATTTTCCTCAGGATGGAAATATCAGACCCGAGAACATAGCTTTAAGGCGAGAGGGTGAGAGGGGCAAAGTTTAAGGGAGATGTGAGGGGCAGGTTGTTTTACACGAGGGTGATGAGTGCCTGGAATGAGTTGCCGGTAGGGAGGGGGGGGGGGGTGGAGGCAGATACGATGGTGGCATTTAAGAGGCTTTTAGATAGACACAGAGGTATGCAGGGATGGAGGGATATGGATCACGTGGAGTCAGAGGAGATTGGTTTAACGGCATCGTGCTCGACAAGGACATTGTGGGCCGTGTCATCTGTTCCTGCGCTGTACTGTTCCATGTTCTAACACAGCATTAAGCAACATAAATGCCTGAGCTTCACTTCAAATCCGTCCCTTCCGACATTGTGCCATGTTGGAAAAGTGGAAGCAGTTACTTGACTGTTTTGTTGGACGGTACCTAAAACCACACAGTTTGCCATGAATTGTACAAATGGAGACCAGGTGGGAGCAGGGTTTAATTTAACTTATTGATTTATTCACAAAATGCTGGAGTAACTCAGCAGGTCAGGCAGCATCTCGGGAGAGAAGGAATGGGCGACGTTTCGGGTCGAGACCCTTCTTCAGACTGATGTCAGGGGGGCGGGACAAAGGAAGGATATAGGTGGAGACAGGAAGACAGAGGGAGATCTGGGAAGGAGGAGGGGAAGGGAGGGACAGGGGAGCTATCTAAAGTTGGAGAAGTCGACGTTCATACCACCGGGCTGCAAACTGCCCAGGCGAAATATGAGGTGCTGTTCCTCCAATTTCCAGTGGGCCTCACTATGGCACTGGAGGAGGCCCATGACAGAAAGGTCAGACTGGGAATGGGAGGGGGAGATGAAGTGCTCGGCCACCGGGAGATCAGTTTGGTTAATGCGGACCGAGCGCAGGTGTTCAGCGAAGCGATCGCCGAGCCTGCGCTTGGTTTCGCCGATGTAAATAAGTTGACATCTACAGCAGCGGATGCAATAGATGAGGTTGGAGGAGGTGCAGGTGAATCTTTGTCTCACCTGGAAAGACTGTTTGGGTCCTTGGATGGAGTTGAGGGGGGAGGTAAAGGGACAGGTGTTGCATCTCGTGCGGTTGCAGGGGAAAGTGCCCGGGGTTGGGGTGGTTTGGGTAGGAAGGGACGAGTGGACCAGGGAGTTACAGAGGGAACGGTCTCTGCGGAACGCAGAGAGGGGAGGGGATGGGAAGATATGGCCAGCGGTGGGGTCCCGTTGTAGGTGACGGAAATGTTGATGGATGATATGTTGGATCCGCTGGCTGGTGGGGTGGAAGGTGAGAACGAGGGGGATTCTGTCCTTGTTGCGAGTGGGGAGAGGGGGAGCAAGAGCGGAGCTGCGGGATGTAGAAGAGACCCTAGTGAGAGCCTCATCTATAATGGAGGAGGGGAAGCCCCGTTTCCTGAAGAATTTAATTCCTAATTTAATTTAACTTAGTTTTGGTTATTGTCATGTATACCGAGGTACCGTGAAAAGCCTTTTAGTTCCAGACAGCCGAAAAGAATATACATGATTGCAATCAAGCCATCCACAGTGTACAGATACAGGATCTAGGGAATAACATTTAGTGCTAGATAAAGGTCAGTAAAGTGCGATTAAAGATATTCCGAGGGTCTCCAGTGAGGTAGATAGTAGCTCAGGACCAATCTCTAGTTGTTGATAGGATGGTTCAGTTGCCTGATAACAGCTGGGAAGAAGCTGTCCCAGAATCTGGAGGGAACCAAGAGAAGGCTGATAAGATTGTGTGTAAGAGAGTGTAGCAGAGATTAACGTACAAATCAATAGACAATAGACAATAGACAATAGGTGCAGGAGGAGGCCATTCGGCCCTTCGAGCCAGCACCGCCATTCACTATGACTGATCATTCTCAATCAGTACCCCGTTCCTGCCTTCTCCCCATACCCCCTGACTCTGCTATCCTTAAGAGCTCTATCCAGCTCTCTCTTCAATCAACAGTAGAAACAAGGAACTGCAGATGCTGGTTTATACCCAGCTTAGACACAAAGTGCTGGAGTAACTCAGCGGGTCAGGCAGCATCTCTGGAGAAAAAGGATAGGTGACATTTTGGGACGGGACCCTTCCTCAGACTGAAAGTAGAAAGGAAGGGATTTGGGGGAAAGAACTGGAGGCGAGAAAAGACCAGGACAAATGAGGGCTGGCAACAGGTCACCTCAGGGCCGGGTGGTGCCTTGGTAGGCCAATTGTTTGTTATGGGAGGTGTGATCTCAAGAGGGATACATCGTTGCTAATTATGGAATTGGTTAAACAACTAAGGAGGGGGTAGCGGGCAAGAGGGGAGGGGAGGATTAGTAGATGTTACCTCAAATTAGAGAATTCAAAGTGCATACCACTGGGTTGTACCACAAAATGCTGGAGTAACTCAGCAGGTCAGGCAGCATCTCTGGAGAGAAGGAATGTGTGATGTTTCGGGTCGAGACCCTTCTTCAGACTGATGTCAGGGGGGGGCGGGACAAAGAAAGGATATAGGTGGAGACAGGAAGACAGTGGAAGAATTGGGAAGGGGCGGGGAAGGGAGGGACAGGAGCTATCTAAAGTTAGAGAAGTCAATGTTCATACCGCTGGGCTGCAAGCTGCCCAAGCGAAATATGAGGTGCTGCTCCTCCAATTTGCGGTGGGCCTCACTATGACACTGGAGGAGGCCCATGACAGAAAGGTCAGACTGGGAGTGGGAGGGGGAGTTGAAGTGCTCAGCCACCGGGAGATCAGGTTGGTTGAGGCGGACTGAGCAAAGGTGTTGAGCGAAACGATCGCCGAGCCTGCGTTTGGTCTCGCCGATGTAGAGAAGCTGACATCTGGAACAGCGGATACAATAGATGAGGTTGGAAGTGGTGCAGGAGAACCTTTGTTTCACCTGGAAGGACTGTTTGGGTCCTTGGATGGAGTCGAGGGGGGAGGTAAAGGGACAGGTGTTGCATCTCCTGCGGTTGCAGGGGAAAGTGCCTGGGGAGGGGGTGGTTTGGGTAGGAAGGGACGGGTAGACCAGGGAGTTACGGAGGGAACGGTCTCTGCGGAAAGCAGAAAGGGGAGGAGATGGGAAGATGTGGCCAGTAGTGGGATCCCGTTGGAGGTGACGGAAACGTTGGAGAATAATTTGTTGGATACGCTGGCTGATGGGGTGGAAGATGAGGACAAGGGGGATTCTGTCCTTGTTATGAATGAGAGGAGGGGGAGCAAGAGCGGAGCTGTGGGATATAGAGGAGGCCTAGTGAGAGCCTCATCTATAATGGAAGAGGGGAAGCCCCATTTCCTATAGAATGAGGACATCTCTGATGCCCTAGTGCGAAACACCTCATCCTGGGCGCAGGTTGTACGCTACCCAAGCGAAATATGAGGTGCTGCACTTGAAAACCTTAACTATGATCAGGTGATTTTGCTGGATCTGTTTTCTTTGGAATAAAGGAAGTTGATGGTTGATGTAACTGGACACTCAGCAGGTCAGGCAGCATCTCTGGAGAGAAGGAATGTGTGATGTTTCAGGTCGATGCCGAGGCAGAGGTTCACCTGCACCTCTTCCAACCTCATCTATTGTATCCGCTGTTCCAGGTGTCAACTTCTCTACATCGGCGAGACCAAACGCAGGCTTGGCGATCGTTTCGCTCAACACCTTCTTTGTAGAAGGACCTATTCCATTAGCAGATAGATCAATGATGGGAGCAAAGATTTAAATGACTTGGTAGAAATATTCAAGAGGAAACAAGAGTTTTATTGTCATATGTCCCGAAACAGAACAATGAAATTCTCACTTGCTGCAGCACAACAGATATGTAAACGTATTACTCTGTAAAACCCATAATAAACACAAATAAAAAACAAAGTTCACTATATATTAAAAAACAGACAAATAAATAGATAATAGTACTGCAAAGTCAAAAATAATGTCCCCAAGTCTATGTAGTTTGGAGCCTATTTGGAGGTTGTAGTGTTTAGTAACTTGATGGCTGTGGGGAAGAACTGCTCCTGAACCTGGACGTTACAGTTTTCAGGCTCCGATACCTTTTTCCCGATGGCAGAAGTGAAATGAGAGCATGGCCAGGGTAGTGTGGGTCTCTGATGATGCTGGCTGCCTTTTTGAGGCAGCGACTCCTGTAGATCCCTTCGGTGCTGGGGAGGTCAGAACCCGTGATGGACTGGGCAATGTTCACCACTCTGGGCAGTCTTCTTCAATCCTGGGCGTCCAATTTGTCGAACCAGGCCATGAATCAACCAGTCAACATGCTCTCCACTGTACACCGGTAGAAGTTCAAGAGAGCACTCGTTGACATACTGAATCTCCTCATCCAGAAGTGATGCGGGATGTGAAACTCACTGCTTGAAAGTGCTGTGAATGCATGCACTGCTCGTGCATTGAACAAGACCTTGAACACCAGTTGTGCTGTAGACTGCAAGGTCACATTTGGGCAGGTGAAGAGAGAGCAGTCTGACTAGCACAGACAGAAAGATTCAGATGGCCTTTTTCAGGTGATGATGACGTTACTTTATTGTCACATGTACCTATATACCCAGGCACAGTGAAAATCGTTTTTTGTTTACAAATGCTGTAAAGTCATACTATCGATAAGCACAATCATAGATAAGCACAAAAGTGTAAAGATTGTAGTGCTATTACTATTAACGCCACCGAGACAGTACCCAAAGAATCGCCACATTTCTGGCACCAACAAAGTTTCAAGGTTCTTAAGAGCGCAGTCTTATCTTAGCCTGAATGGCCCGTTGTCCTGATGGCACCGATCCTCTCCTCTGTCCACCACCATCTTGAAAACGACCCTCTATCCAGTATCTGCTGCCGTCAGAGTCTTCCTCACTGGTTCCCGGTCTCCCGGGTTGAGCAGGAGGCAAGCCTCGGACGATGGCAGGTTGGTTCCGGGTTCCGCGGTGGGCGAGCCAGGCCTACTGTCGAGGTGTGGCCACGGCTCGCTGGGAGATTCTGCCGGCCCATGCTGCTGGCCGGGACCCCTGCGCCCAATGTCAGTGCTTCTGCGATTGACTCAACATTGGACTGGTGTTCCCACAGGTTCCCGAGGATCGGAATCAAGCCCTTCCCATCTGTCCCCAGTGCAACCAACCGCGGCAGCATCTGAGGAGATCTGGGTGCTACGGAAACCGTTTGCAGGTAGAGTCAATGACAATAACTCCCAGCACGTTTCATTCCAGCTGCAACAATGAAGTCTCACATCCTCAATGTAACTCCTGCATGTCACACGGATATGAAGGGAATCGAGGGATATACATCACATGCAGGCAGAGAAGATTAGTTCAACTTGGCATCATGTTCAGCACAGATAGTGTGGACAAAAGGGCCTGTTCCTGTGCTGTACTTTCCTAAGTTCTATGTTTGACACTGTCCCGGATGAGGTTTAGTTTAGTTTAGTTTATGGTCACATGTACCGAAGTACAGTGAAAAGCTTTTGTTGCGTGCTAACCAGTCAGCAGCAGGGCCATTTTTACAGCATTATGGGCCCCCGGGCAAAGCAGTGTACTGGGGCCCTTACCGTTACTCTCCCCCACCCCCCTTTCCCTACCAGCCCCCCCCCCCCCTGTCGTGCCGGCGAAAAACACTTACCGAAAAGCACTTAGCGATGGACTTAGGGTGCTACATTGTTGCGAAAAGCACTTACAGATCGCTGTGAGAAGCACTTAGGGATGGAAATGCAAAGCACTTAGGGAGCTAATTGTTGCGAAACAGATCGCTGTGAGAAGCACTTAGGGACCGAAAATGTTGCGAAAAAAGCACTTTTTGAACCTACATTTTTAAAGTAGTATTTATTTATTGCAAGTCACTTAACATACACAGATCAGCATGGGGCCCCTATGCTCGTGGGGCCCCGGGCAAGTGCCCATCAGGCCCATGCGTTAAGACGGCCCTGGTCAGCAGTAAGACTATACATGATTACAATCGAGCCGTCCACAGTGTACGGATACACGATAAACAGAATAACGTTTAGTGCAAGATAAAGTTCAATTAAAGAGAGTCCAACGGTCTCTAACAAGGTAGATTGCAGCTCAGGATCACTCTCTAGTTGTTGGTCGGATGGTTCACTTTCTTGATAACAGCTGGGAAGAAACTGTCCCTGAATCTGGAGGTGTGCGTTTTCACACTTCTGTACCTCTTGTCTGATGGGAGAGGGGGGGAAGAGGGAATGGCCGGGGTGAGACTCATCCTTGATTAAGCTGGTGGCCTTGCTGAGGCAGCGTGAGGTGTCAATGGAAGGTAGATTGGTTTGTGTGATGGTCTGGGCTGCATCCAGAGTTCTCTTCCATTTCTTGGATGGAGCTGTTCCAGAACCATGCTGTGATGCATCCCAATGAAATGCTTTCTTTGGAGCATCTGTCGAAGTTGGTGAGATGTCCTTGATGTTTGGTCAAAAACATCAAATGTTATCATCTTTAGAGGGGCTCTTTACTCAGACGACGCCTGTATATGTACACAGAAGTACATCATATGATTAACTATTATAGCGCGTGTGGTTTTATTCCTACTGGCCAGCCAACATCTTCTCAACTCAAGGGTCATGAGTCAAGAAGCAAGAGTCAAGAGTCTTCATTGTCAAATGTACCGAAATGGAACAATGACATTCTTACTTGTTGCATTAAAAGGGGTCTGTAAACACAATACTCGATAGATAACATAGTAAAACAACCCAAAAAAAAAAGTTAATTAAACAAAGGAAACATTAGTCCAACACAAAACAAAAGTCCAAAGTCGCAAGTGCAACTAAGACAGCTCGTAGTTCGAAGTTTGTTAGGGTTTGTAATGTTCAAGAGCCTGATGGTTGTTGGAAAGATGTTCCTGAATCCGGAGGCCATGGTTTTTAGACTCTCATACCTTCTTCTCGATGGCAGGAGTGAAATGAGAGTAAGGCCACGGTGGGTGTGGGCCCTTGATGATGCTGACTGTCTGTTTGAGGCAGTGTCTGCTATAAATCCTTTCCATGGTGGGGAGGTCGGTACTCACACAACATTAGGGCGGCACAGTGGCGCAGCGGTAGAGTTGCTGCCTTACAGTGCTAGGGACCCGGGTACGATCCTGACCTGGGGTATTGTCTATACGGAGTTTGTACGTTCGCCCCATGACTGTGTGAGGCTTCTCCAACTACTGCAGTTTCCTCACGCACACCAAAGACGTACAGGTTTATAGGTTAATTGGCTTCGGTAAAATTGTAAATTGTCTCTAACGTGTAGGATAGAACTAGCGTGCGGGTGATCGCTGGCTGGCGTGGACTCAGTGGGCCGAAGGGCGTGTTTCTATGCTGTATCTCTAAGGTCTAAAATTCTAAATCTGTGTGCCGGATTTTCAGCTGTCCGTTTCTGAGACCTTGCTGGCACAACTGCCGGTTGTATTCCCCATGTCTCAATAGTGCCTGCAATTCAAGAAACACACTTCATCAGCTGTGAAGGGTATCCTCAAAGATCGAAAGATGCAATAGAAATGCAAGTCTTTAGAATGTAGATCATTGCAGCAGAGGAACAGGCCCTTTGGCCCATCATGTCTGCCCTAGTGAGACCACACCTGGAGTACTGTGTGCAGGTTTGGTCTCCAAATTTGAGGAAGGATATTCTTGCTATTGAGGGCGTGCAGCGTAGGTTTACCAGGTTAATTCCCGGAATGGCGGGACTGTCATATGTTGAAAGACTGGAGCGATTAGGTTTGTATACACTGGAATTTAGAAGGATGAGAGGGGATCTTATCGAAACGTATAAGATTATTAAGGGGTTGGACATGTTAGAGGCAGGAAACATGTACCCAATGTTGGGGGAGTCCAGAACCAGGGGCCACAGTTTAAGAATAAGGGGTAGGCCATTTAGAACAGAGATGAGGAAAAACGTTTTTAGTCAGAGAGTTGTGAATCTGTGGAATTCTCTGCCTCAGAGGGCAGTGGAGGCCAATTCTCTGATTACATTCAAGAGAGAGCTAGATAGAGCTCTTAAGGATAGCGGAGTCAGGGGGTATGGGGAGAAAGCAGGAACGGGGTACTGATTGAGAATGATCAGCCATGATCACATTGAATGGCGGTGCTGGCTCGAAGGGCCGAATGGCCTACTCCTGCACCTATTGTCTATTGTCTATTGTCTAACCGTAATGCCAATCAAAACTAACTACATTGGCTTCCATCTGGTCCGAAACCCACTGTTCCATATCTGTCCATGCGTCGTGACGAAATGCCTTTTAAAAATTATGATTGTACCTGCTTCTACCACCTCCCCAATCAGCACATTGCCACCTGCTGGCCTTTTCCCCAACAGTTACCTAATTGTCCGTTTACCAGGGGCAGCCTTCATTTTCCAGCATCTGCAGTTTCTTGTAAGACGCGTAGTTTAGTTTAGAGTTACAGTACGGAAACGGCCCCTTTAGGCCACCGTGTCCATAATGACCATCGATCACCAGTTCACACTAATTCTATGTTATTCCACTTTCTCCCTGCACACAAAATGCAGCACAGTGGAATGGCAGTAGAGTTGCTGCCATACAGTGCCAGAGACCCGAGTTCGAACCTGACCACAGGTGCTGTTTGTACATTCTCCCTGTGACCACATTGGTTTTCTCCGGTTTCCTCCCACATTCCAAAGACGTGTGACTTTGTAGGTTAATTCGCTTCTGTAAATTGTCCCTCGGGTGTAGGATAGAACTAGTGTATGGGGTAATTGTTGGGTTGGCGCGGACTCGGTGGGCTGAAGGGCCTGTTTCCACACTGTATCTCTAAACGAAACAAAACTAAATACAAGGGGCAATTTACAGAGGCCATTTAACCTAACTTTTGGGACATGGGAGGAAACCGACGCACCCGGAGGAAACCCACGCAGTCACAGAAGGAACTTGCAAACTCCACACAGACAGCAGCTGGGATCAGGATCGAACCCGGGGTCTCTCGGGTTGTGAGGCAGCAGCTCTACGAGCTGCACAATGCTGCCTGACCTGCTGAATTTTCCTTGCACCTGCGTTTTGCTCACGATTCCAGCATCTACATTTTCTTGAGTCTCTATCTAATTTATCAAAATCTTTTTCCTAAAAGGCATTAGTTGCATTATTGGCCCCTCATGACCTCTGATACTACAGTCTGGTGACAGGTAAGGTTCAGGTGCTGCTAAATTCCTTGATTGGAATTTGCACTGGAGCCTTGGAGTTGGTGTGAACTGTTCTGGTTTTAGTTTAGAATTTTAGCAAGGAAACAGGCCCTTCAGCCCATCAAGTCCATGCTAACTATCAATCACCCATTCACACTAGTTCTATGGGATCCCGTTTTCTCTTCCACTCCCTACACACTAGGAGCAATTTACAAAGGCCAATTCACCCACAAACCCACACCTCTTTGGGATGTAGGAGGAAACCTGAGCACCCGGAAGAAACCCATGCCGTCATAGGGAGAACGTGCAAACTCCACACACACACACACACACACACACACACACACACACACACACACACACAGCATCCGAGGTCAGGATTAAACCTGGGTCTCTGGCATTGTGAGGCAGCAACTCTACTCTGCCAATGTGCAGCCCCTCTGTTTCTGTTCAATTTGGTATCTGACTAGTTTACAGCTAGCTGATCTCTTAAATTAAATCCGTCAACTAAGCCCAACATGGATAATTATTGAACAAAATGCCTGATATTACATTCTCAGATAGACATGACTAAAATCAATTTCCTAAAGTTTACCTTGATATATTGATATCGGTATTAAACATTGCCCACATGGTAATATCAAATGTAACGTTGTTATGACACCAGATCCAGTGAAAATCTTCCTGAAATTCAGAATTGATTTTTAAAGTTCTTCCAAAACTATGTATTTGGAAAGAGATGAGCTGAAATATATTGGGATGGCACAATGGCCTAATGGTAGAGCTGCTGCCTTACAGCGCCAGAGACCTGGATTCGACCTTGACTGTGCAGAGTTTGCACCAAAGGTAATAGAGCAGAGCAAGATAGACCACTTGACCCTAAAAATCGTAGTATGTCGGCGGCATTTTAGTTGGCAGAAACGTGCAGAAACATTTTAAAATGCTGAAAAACACTGATTACACGGCGAGAGGCATAGTGAACAGCGGGTTTTGCTTACTAAAATGGCGGACGTTACGCTTCTTTGCATACTACACTTCAGTATAGGCGATTTTGATGGAGTGGTTCATCTTGCTCCTCTAGTATCTTTGGTTTGTACATTCTCCCTGTGACGGCATGGGTTTTCTCCGGGTGCTCCAGTTTCCTCCCACATTCCAAAGACGTGTGGGTTTGTAGGTTAAACGGCGTCTGTAAATTGCCCCTAGTGTGTAGGATGTGAAAGAATGATAACATAGAACTAGAGTATGGGTGATCAATGGTCGGTATGGACTCTGTGGGCTGAAGTGCCTGTTTCCAAGCTGCATCCCTAAACTAAACTTTATTTATGGTTTATAGTCCATGGTACAAAACCAATGAGTTTACTTAGAGAACAGACATTGCTTACAGAATCTACAGCAACTTCTCCCAATAAATGAATGTTTTTATTTTTCAAAAAAATGCAGTAGGTGAAATGCAGTAGTTATAATAGTTATGTATAAATTGCATGCATAAAATCAATCTCACCACTCACCAGGTTTGACTAACAAGGGGTTTGTCTCGTCTTGAAACATAGAACACAGAAAAATACAGCTTGTCTCTGTGTGTTTACACTGCTTGTTAATTCTTTACAGAAAGCCATTCAGTTTTAACTGTTGAGTTGAGGCTAATAGACTGAAGGTTTATCATCTCATTCTAAGGGGATTTGGAAGCAGATTCACACTACAGCGGTCTGATTTGCCCCATTCCTCTTTACACTTTAGAGATGCCGCACAGAAACAAGCCCTTCAGCTCACCGAGTCCGTGCCAACCAACGATCCTACACATGTGTACACTAACCTACACATACTAGGGATAATTTTACAACTTACCGAAGTCAATTAACCTACAAACCTGCACCTCTTTGGAGTGTGGAAGGAAACCAGAGCACCCGGAGAAAACCCACATGGTCACAGGGAGAACGTACAGACAGCACCCATAGCAGTTGTAGTAGCTGTAGTTCTGTTATACGTTAGAACAGAAACAGGTCCAGTCTTTGGGAATAGATCACTGAAGCCCATGGCTGTATCTTCAGGACAGTAAGGCCAAATTCAGTTGTACAAATGTGGACACTCTCTGTTAACATTGCCAATTCTTTTGGATGCATTCTTGGAGAGATCTTCACAAGACTTGCCTGTTTCCCACTGCCCCACACACCACACCCCACCCCACCCCACCACACCACAACAACACTGGGCACCTGATAGATCCATCTACATGTTGTTCCACGATCCTGTGCCAATTAAAACATGATCCGCCCCCTAGTTCCCCAATTGGATAAATCTTGGCTGCTAAATCAAACAGATTTTTTCACCATCTGTCCAATATTTTTATAACCACTAAACAAAACGTGTTCAAGAACTAGTTCCATTTCATTGGCACCTTTAACATAACAAGGCACTTTGTGGAGGAAAATCAGAAAAAGCAAATTGAAGCCAGGCCATAAAAATGAGATACCAGGACAGGTGACCAACAACTTGGCAAGCAATACGTTCTAAGGTTCTGCCTGAAAGAGAAGAACAGAGGTGGCAAGGTTTAGGGAATTGCAAGACTGAGGGCCATGGCAGGCGCCCTGTGACCAGGGTGGCACAGTGGCACAGCGATAGAGTTGCTGCCTTATGGCGCCGCAGACCCAGGTTCGATCCTGACTACAGGTGCTCTTTGTACAGAGTTTATACGTTCTCCCCGTGACCGCATGGGTTTTCTCCAGGTGCTCTGGTTTCCTCCCACACTCCAAAGACGTGCAGGAGGTTTATAGGTTAATTGGCTTCTGCAAATTATAAATTGTCCCTCATGTGTGTAGGATAGTGCTAGTGTAAGCATGGGCTTGGTGGGCTAAAGGGCCCGTTTCTGCACTGTATCTCTAAAGTCTAAAATAAAGTCTAAGTGGCGGATTGATTAAACTCAGGAATGATCAAGAGGCCAGAATTGACAGAAAGCAGATATCATAGAGGGGTGTACAGGACTGGAGGACATTCAAGATGCTGGATGGTTTGGAAACTCAGGATGAGAATTTACAAATACTCTATTTACAGATATAGAAAGTATCATGACTAGTTACATCATGGCAATTCCAATGCACTGGGACACAAGAGACAGCAGAAAGTGGTGGACACAGTCCAACCCATCACGGGCACAGCTTTCCCCTCCATTGAAAGCATCCACATTAGGGGCTACTTCAAGAATATGGCTTCTATCATCAAAGATCGCCACTGTGCCCTCTTCTTACTGCTGCCACCAGGCAGGAGGTACAGAAGCATGAAGTCCCACAGCATCAAGTTCGGGAACAGTTGATTTCCTACAAACTTGTTCTCCAGAGATGCTGCCTGACCCACTGAGTCACTCCAGCACTCTAGTGTCTTTTTTTTTGTTGTAAAACCAGCATCTGCAGTTCCTTGCTTCTACCATCCTGGAGGATTGGATTTTACATGTCCTAGGTGAAAGAAGGGTTCAGCACAGTCCTCTGGACCTGCTGAACATTCATCTCAAATCCTTTGGATTAAAAGTATCTGCAGATGTCTCTCTCAAAATAGAATTCAGTACCATGACAGTCCAGCTCCTTGTTGCTCAACTTTACTAGTGATGAATTGACTTACATACTTGACTTCATGTCCCTATGAATGGGGGGGGGGTCACTATAAGGCCCACCATGCAAGGTTGAGAGGTCTCCCCCACTCAATGGCATCTGTGAGCCAAAAACTCCAATAGTCTGATGGTCATTTTTTAATGAGACTGGAGCTTCATTATTTACAGATTTATTTTTCTTTTCACTGAATTTACATTTCCAAATTACTTGGATTCGGATTGGACGAGGGCAGATTAAATCATGGATTTTATATCAGTCACCTCTCACTGTATCTTATGATTCAATCTGCTGTTCCCTCTTCCATGTCTCAATGGATCCTTCCTTGTTTTTCTGTTTGTTTAGTTTTGTTTATTGTTACGTGAACCGGGGCACAGTGATAAGCATTTGTTGCTTGTGGCTGTACATCAAGGATGTCTTGAACGAGTAATGGGAAAATTAGTTCTGCCTTTTGAGCTAGGATTGCCTTGGATATTTGGTACAGAAACAGGCCATTCTTCCCTGCTGGTCCATGTTGGCATTTATGCTCCACTTGAGCCAAGGTACAGTGAAAAGCTTTGTTTGCATGCTATACAATCAAATCAGATAATACTATGCATAAATATAATCAAGCCAAACTTAAGTACTGTAGGTGGAGCAAAGGGAAAGATACAGAGTGCAGAATATAGTTCTCAGCATTGTAGAGTGTAGAGTTCCATGGACAAAGTCCAATGCCCACAATGGGCTAGATGTGAATCGAACAGTACCCTAGCTTATAGAAGGACCGTTCAGAAGTCTGACAATAGAGGGGAAGAAGGGTTTTTTGAGTCTCGTAGTGCGTACTTTCAACCTCCTGTATCTTCTCTCTGATGGGAGTGGGGAGAAGAAGGAATGGCCGAGTATAGGAAGGCCTTTGATTATGTGTGGAAAGGAACTGCCGATGCTGGTATATACTGAAGATAGACACAAAGTGCTGGAGTGACTCAGCAAGTCAGGCAGCATTTCTGGAGAAAAATGATAGGTGACGTTTCAGGCCGGGACCCTTCTTCAGACTAAAAGTGGAGTTATTTCAGTCCGACGAAGGATCCCGACCTGAAACGTCACCCATCCATTTTCTCCAAGGTCTTTGATTATGTTGGCTGCTTTCCAAAGCTGCATGAAGCATAGATGGAGTCGACAGTGGGGAGTCTGCTCTGTGTGATGGACTGGGCTACGTCCACAACCTTCTGCAATCACTTGTGGTTCAGTTTAATTTAGAGATACAGCGCAGAAACAAGCTCTTCAGCCCACTGAGTCCGTGCCGACCAGCGATCCCTGTACACTAACACTGTCCTACACCCCAGGGACAATTTACATATTTTACCAAAGACAATTAACTGCAAACCTGTATGTCATTGGAGTATGGGAGGAAACCAGAGCACTCAGAGAAAAAAACACGCATTCAGAGGGAGAACATTCAATCGTACAAACTCCCTACAGACAGCACCTGTAGTCAGAATCGAATCTGGCTCTGTAAGGCAGCAACTCTGTAAGCAACTCTACCGCTGTGCCACTCTGGTTCCGAGGTGAGAAAAGTCTTTGATGAGTGTAAGAAAATAACTGCAGATGCTGGTACAAATCGAAGGTATTTATTCACAAAATGCTGGAGTAACTCAGCAGGTCAGGCAGCATCTCAGGAGAGAAGGAATGGGTGACATTTCGGGTCACCCATTCCTTCCCTCCTGAGATGCTGCCTGACCTGCTGAGTTACTCCAGCATTTTGTGAATAAAGTCTTTGATGATGTCAGCTGCTTTCCAAAGCCACATGAAGTATAGTTGGAGTTGATGGTGGGGAAATCCGGTCTGTGTCTGCAGAGGTTTGGAAGAGTCTCTGGAGATACGCTGAACTTCCTCAGTCTATGTTTGGCCAATGTTACCGATGGAGTGCATTCTCTGCTTTTGGCGCTCAGCTTGACGACTGCACTGGTTCTGTTTGCAGGTGGCGACCGCAGCAATGCAGGCAGCACAGGAAGTGTGGCCAGTGTTCGGAGTTCTGGGAGCGGCCAAAGTGCAGGCACCAGCGCCGCAGCCTCGGGACCTGACGGGAATAAGGTACCGCGCGAAATGCACCGACACAGTTGCCATGGCAGGCAAACCATGGCAGGGCCTGGAGGGTCAGACTGTGCAGGGCAGTATTGCAATGTCGTTTTCTGATGCCTTTCTCTCAGAATGTAATGCATGGGTCGGATAGCCAGACTCCACACCAGGTGGCCACTCAAGTCCTTGCAGGAGCCTTAAGAATAAGGAGGGCAGAAAAGCCTTCAATGGTTCAATGGTTCCTCATTGTCATGTATACGTAGTCAAGTCAAGTCAAGTCAATTTTATTTGTATCGCACATTTAAAAACAACCCACGTTGACCAAAGTGCTGTACATCAGCTCACGTACTAAGAAACAAACATACAATGGCACACAAACATAACAGCACATACATAAACAGTTCACAGTTTGAGGCTCAGAGGGCCTCAAACGCTGGGGAGTAAAAATAGGTTTTGAGCCTGGACTTAAAGGAGTCGATGGAGGGGGCAGTTCTGATGGGAAGAGGGATGCTGTTCCACAGTCTTTTGTACAACCCATAAATGCACAGTCGCCATATTTTGGCACCGTTTACAAAGAAAAAGTCCAAGGTCCAAGATACGGTCCACGTGTTGGAAGTAGTGGAGCCCCCCCTGATCCAGGTAAACCCCAGGTTGCTGCAGGCCCACAACCCGAGGTCCCTCTCCTTGTCCGACCGCCCAGGCTCTGTGTCCTGGGAGGCCGACCCTGAAGGTGCTGGAGACAATACCCCGGTCCCTCTCCTATCGGCCCACTCCTCACGTCCGTCACCGCCAGCAGCTCCCTCCTCAACTCTCCAGTCTTCGGGGCTTCCGAGCTCCCCCCCCACCCCCCCCATGCAGGTAGCGGTGGCCGGGCCCTTCATTGCAGTGGTCTACCAGCCCTGCCATCGCATGCAAACACGGCTGTCCCACTGCTGGGTTTTCGTTCTCACCAGCCACCGGGTCCATCTGTACTCGTCAGCCACCGGGTCCATCCTTAGGTTCCGACCCAAAACGTCCCCCATCCTTTTTCTCCAGAGATGTTGATAGTCCCGTCGAGTTACTCCAGCATTTTGTGTCTACCGTTAGCAACATAAATAGTTCAGTTTGTGTGCTGCAATTATGCACTCTCCCAAGCATGATCAGCCTAATGTTCTGGGTCACCTAACAGCAAGTAAATGCTCTAAAATCGAGAAAACTCAACCTAGTGCAGATGTGGGTAGACAGCAGAAACTGGGATTGCTCTCCTCAGATCGGAGAAGGCAGGAGGATGGTAATTTGAAAGATGTATTAAAAATCATCACGCATGGAGAACATGTGAATCTGACCCCCTGGAAGAAAAGCGGGCCAGAGAACACAGATTTAAGGTTTTAGTGTTAGACGTACAGCGTGGGACCGGCCCTTCGGCCCGCTGAGTTCGCGCTGACCGGCAATCACCCGTACACTAGTTCCATCCCACACACTAGGGACAACTTACACAAGCCAATTAACCTATGAGCCTGCACATCTTTGGAATGTGGGAGGAAACCTGAGCACCCAGAGAAAACCCACGGGGTCACAGGGAGAACGTGCAAACTCCGTATAGGCAGCACCCATAGTCAGGATTGAACCCGGGTCTCTGGCACTGTTAGGCAGCAACTCTACCGCTGCACCACTGTGCTGCCCTTGCTCAAGCTGATTGACAAAAGACAAAATGGCAGAGAAATATTGAAGAAACATTTTTATGCAAGGAGCAGCCATAATCTGGAATTCGCTACCTGAAAAGGTGGTGGAATCAGAGTGAAAATCACTTTCATGGGAACTGGAGGGAATTGATAAAACTGCTTGTGTGTGAGTAGGGGGCGGGGTTAATGGACTGACAGGATTACTCCTGTGGAGAGCTAACAAGGGCTTCAAAGGTGATCCAAATCAACTCCCCCTGTGCTCAAACAATATTATGATTCTGTTGTTCCATGATTCTTTTGACAATTACTTTACTTCCAAATTTTCTGGTCCTACCACAAATGGGAAATTTAGTTTAGAGATACAGCATGGAAACAGGCTCCATGCCAACCATCGATCACCTGTTCACACCCTAGTTTCATGTTCTCTCATTTTCTCACCCACTCCCTGCACACTAGGTGCGATTTACAGAGGCCAATTATCCTACAAGTCTTTGGGATGTGGGAGGAATCCGGAGCATCCAGAGGAAAACCACAAAGTTACATAGAGAATGTGCAAACTCACAGGGACAGTACCCAAGGTCAGGATCGAACCGGGGTCTCTGACACTGTGAGGCAACAGCTCTACAAGCTGTACCAATGATCTAGATTGACAAATGAATAAATCCAGATATTCACTCTGCATGAGTAAAATGTCTTGAGACGGCAACACTGATAGAGGTGGCAAGACTAAATGTAAAAGGTGTTTGTCTACTCCAAATGACTCAGGTTGTACATGGCAAGCTGCTACAAAAGACATGACTGCATCTGACCATAGACAGAGGGACAAGAATAAGATCTAGGTAATTCAAAGTGTAGGAAATACACAATCACCTGGAATAGAGGTGCAACTACAAAGCAGCCAGCTGTTACAGAGGCCAACATGGGATCATATTGCAGTAACCTACAGCTCAAATTGAAAGTCAAGCCGGATTATCGCATTAAATACCATTGCACGAAAGTTGCATGATGAAGGTATTTATGTAGCGCGCTTGCTACAAATGGGCAAAAAGAGAATCAGAATAATCAAGATTGAAAAACTCAGCTTTTTATCACTAACAAACACATCGAGATGAAGCTCAGCCCACTGCAGCTTGCTGCGTTATCAGCCAGATTGCTTATTTACAGAATCTCGACAGTATATCTCAGGAAAAAGCATTATCCAACTGAAGAGAGATTCTGCCAACATTAGAACAAACTGAATGCTTGGAGAGATATAACAACAAATGTGACAATGCCTATTGTAGGAAAGTATTACTATAAACCAGCCTTGACATGGAAGGGTTATCAATGGGAGCTTATGTTTAATTTGAGAAATCGGGCGGCACAGTGGCGCAGTGGTAGCGTTGCTGCTTTACAACGCCAGAGACCCGGGTTCGATCCTGACTACGGGAGCTGTCTGTACAGAGTTTTTACGTTCTCCCTGTGACCGCATGGGCTTTCTATGGGTGCTCCAGTTTCCTCCCACACTCCAAAGTCGTGCAGGTTTGGAGGTTAATTGGCCTCTGTAAATTGTCCTTGGTGTGCAGGATAGAACTTGTAGTTGGCACAGATTCGGTGGGCCGAAGAGCCTGTTTCCACACTGTATCTCTAGACATAGTTTAATATTGTTGGCATCCAATGTTGTGGCTAAACTATCCATCAAATAGTCAAATCCTCCATTAGTGAAAAACATCATTTGGCAAATCCCATGGTAAAGTATGAAACTACCAACACAGCCCTACTGAATACATGCCAGCAGAATTTGTCATGAAAGTACAACTGCAAATGACTTTGAACTATGAATGCACCAGGGATCTAACTGGCAGATGGGAACAGAAACAAAATTGTTAGAAATGCAATTTCTAGTCAACTTCCAAAGGGAGACCATTTTGGCCCAGTGATCATGTCTGAATTTGGAGTTCGCCTAATAAAAAGAATGGAGACAAATAGGGAATTTGAACTGTTTAGTTTAGTTCTTAGTATAGTTTAGAGATACAGCGCTGTAACAGGCCATTCGGCCCATTGAGTCCGCGTTGACCAGCGATCCCCGTGCCTCTTTGTGCATCCCGTGCCCCTTGTTGTTTGTCATTCCATTCAAGAGCTCATTCAAGAGAACACTCGTAGTGTTGGAGTAGCTCAGCGGGTCAGGCAGCATCTCAGGAGAACATAGAGAGGCGACATTTTGGGTCAGGACCCTGAAGGTCGTTAATTCCTTTCCCGTTACTCCATTAACTCCATCTACACTTCGCGCAGCCTTGGCAAGGTCACCAGCACAATCAAGGATCAGTCTCACCCCAGTCACTCCCCCTCCTCCCCTCTCCCATCAGGCAAGAGGTATAGAAACATGTATACGGTGGCACAGCGGTAGTTGCTGCCTTACAGCACATGCAGCACCGGAGACCCGGGTTCAGTCCTGACTACGGGCGCCGTCTGTACGGAGTCTGTACGTTCTCCCCGTGACCTGCGTGGGTTTTCTCCGAGATCTTCGGTTTCCTCCCACACTCCAAAGACGTACAGGTTTGTAGGTTAATTGGCTTGGTAAATGTAAAAATTGTCCCTAGTGTGTGTAGGATAGTGTTAATGTGCGGGAATTGCTGGTCGGCGTGGACCTGGTGGGCCGAAGGGCCTGTTTCCGCGTTGTACTTCTAAACTAAAGAAATCGCATAACACCAGATTCGGGAACGGTCTTCCCAGCTATTATCAGGCAACTGAAGGGTCCTCTCATCAGCTAGAGTGTGGTTGTGACCTCCCCTCGTCATCATTGGAGACCTTTGAACTATCTTTAGTTGGACTTTATCGGACCAATGTTATATCTTGCACTAAATGTTTCACCCTTTATCCTTTATCTGTGCGCTGTGGACAAATTGATTGTATTCATGTACAGTCTTTTCTCTGACTGGATAGCAGACAACCTAAAGCGTTTCACTGTACATGATAATAATAAACTAAACTAAACTAAACATGCGGCTCAACCCACTGACTTCCTCCAACAGTTTTTTTGTTGCTGTAACTTGTAATGCTTTTTGGGTTTATGCAAGTAAGAATTTAATTGTTCCGTTATTGGTACACATGACAATTAAACACTCTTGACTCTTGACTACGTCCAGGTTGTGAGAATTACTGACAAGCTCATCATTTACTGCATATTCATAAACGTTCTTGAAAAGTTGGCAGTGTGTCGCCTTCTCGAACTGCTGCCATAGCAACATGCTACAAATACCAAGCATTGGAGGTTCACTTTGAATTTGTTTAATATTTGCAATGCCCCTGTCTGGGAGCAAAGCATTTACATTTTTTTTGCGAGCATTTACCTCAAGAGTGCCCCATTTTCTCGCGCATGCCTTCAAAGGCAGATGACTAACTATGTTATCGTGTGAGAGAAAGTCGGCATCTGTGGCTTTAAGAGAAAGATTCGGAGGCTGATCTGCACTCTCTGTGGTGAGGAGCCGTCTGTGTCGAGTCTCCGGTTATGTGCTATGTTACCTGGAGCCATCCCTTAAATAGTAACCAATCTACTGAAGGGAAGCTGTTGTCACACCAATTGTGACAGAACTAGATCATACACTGGTGCCCTGAGCTGTGTTAATCACAGCTGCTCCTCAAAAGGGGAATTTGCTTTCCTTCCTCCACAATGCCTCTTTAACCTTAATGGTTTATCGTTACGATGTCAATTATTATTCTTGGTACAATCGGCGGCTCTCCTGAAAAGAACATCCACCTCCCTCTAACCATTCTCTGTGCTTTTAATGCTGCAGCTACTGCAAGTGGTTCTCTCCCAGAAAGGATCTGCTTCGGAAACAGCAGGAGGTGACGGAGCTTCCAAATCCGAACAGGCTGCAGGTAGGCCTCGAATGTCGAGACTTGGAACCCCATGGCCCGAAGTGCAGGAGGAACAAGCCATCAGGGTCACTTAAAGGGGGAAAGTAGTGAGAGGAGCCAGTTGTGTGCAGACCCCTCCAGGTCCTCCATAAGATGGTGTCCCTGCATGCTCACAGCAGGGAGACAACTGGGTGGATACGGTGGCAAATCTAACTCCATCCATTCTTGTGATTGCTGGGACTATATCATGAAACATTATTGAGTAATTGTTTGTAACTAACTGCAAAATCTGCATCTCAAATAGTTATTGTAGTCATTTTTTAGAAGGTGATTGCTTTAATTCGTGCTGGTGTAAATTCCATCCATGTCCATTGTTTTTCTAGTACTGAGGGTCCATATTTGCTGCCTGCAAGTTAACCATCTACTGTGACAATTGCACGTTGTACAACACTGCCTGTTTAGACGATGCCTCTCATTAAACCCCCTCTCTCCACCCCCCTCCCCCCACCCTTGCTCCTTCCCCAAATTCCTAAACAAGATTTATTTATTTATTTATTTATTTATTTTAAATTGCTATATAATCCCCTCCCACAGCCCTTCTAAGATGTGTACCCCTGATTTTAACAACATGCTGCTTAAAATTACTCTCCTTGTACAACCAGGGTAATTCTCTCAGCAGCTGCCCTATTTATTTGAAGTTACAGTGCAACATACATTTTAATGTGAAAATAAAATCAATGCAGTGTGAATCATAACACTCCTTCTTTTGAATTTTTATTCCTGTTCACCACTTTTAGACTTTAGAGATACAGCGCGGAAACAGCCCCTTCAGTCCACTGAGTCCACGCCGACACTATCACTATCTTTACACACTAGGGACAATTTGGCATTTTTACCGAAGCCAATTAACCTACAAACCTGCATGTCCTTGGAGTGTTGCAGGAAACCAGAGCACCCAGAGACAGCACCCGTAGTCGGGATCGAACGTGGGTCTCTGGCACTGTAAGGCAGCAACACTACCGCTGCGCCACCGTGCCGCTCCTAAGGTCCTGAGGATGGTGATTTGTGCTGAATAGAGTTTCATGGGTAGAATGCATTACAACCAACATTCGTCAAGTGTGATACGAAAGAACTGCAGATGCTGGTTTATACCAAAGATAGACACAACGTGCTGGAGTAAGTCAACAGGCGAGGCAGCATCTCTGGAGAAAAATTGGATAGGTGATGTTTCGGGTCGGGACCCATCGTCAGACTGGAAAGGGCCTGACCTGAAACATCACCTATCCATTTTCTCCAGAGATGTTGCCGCCGAACTGCTGCGTTGCTCCAGCACTTTGTGTCTATCTCTAACCAGGGGCACTGAAGCCAATTGTGCAGGATTAACCTCCAACTACTGTGGGATACAACAGCTCTGTGGTCTGGGGAGAGGAAGGGAAAACGGTAGCCAAAACGTTCACTCCCAATAGTAATCCAGTGTCATCTTTCACGGGGCACAAAGGTGTAAGGTTAGGACAGGAATGACCGCTCATCTGGTCAAAGAATCTGCTAGCCCGTGGGGAGCAGAAGTCATATCTGAGGGGTGGACACATATGGGGGGTGGCACAAAAGGTAGCAGCTAGATTTGGAAATCAATATCATGCACATGCACACCCATATACACACACACACATATATATATGACATACATGACATGTTCCCTCCCAGCTTGCACATTCAACAACAATGGAGTTATTGGTCTGGAATTTCCCATATACCTCATTGTTATTAAAGGAGATTGTTGTCCGGCAACTCGAACAATCCTAGTCTGTGACTGCTCTTGTTATGAGCATCTCCTCTTGCCTACATGTGGGATATGTGCCCAGCTACGGTCTCTTATGCTAAAAATGACACGAGAGGTGGGAGAGGTCCGGTGTGGCGTGCTGTGGTTGGGCTGAAGGTCTATTTCTATGCTGAACATTTAAGGTGAGAGGGGGAAGATTTAATAGGAACCTGAGGGACAACTTTTTCCCTCAGGAAATACTTGTGTATAAGGAACGAGCTGTCAGAGGAGGTAGCTGAGGCTGTTGTTCTAACAGCATTTAAGACACATGGATAGGTACATGGATAGTTTAAAGATACAGTTTCAGGGATAGGAAAGGTATAGACGGATCTAAGCCTGAGCTGAGGAAAGGTCCCGACCCAAAACTGCACCCATCCATGTTACTCCAGTGATGTTGCCTGACCCGCTGAGTTACTCCAGTACTTTGTGTCCTTTGGGACACAATGTCAGATGGGACATCTTGATCGTCATGGGTGAGTTGGGTCGAAGGGCCTGTTTCCATGCTGTATGACTATGACTCATTCTGGATTAATCTGTGAAATGGATTAATAAAGACAGAAGGGTTGATAAAGTCCATTAAGCGTTTTTCTTGGTCTCTGTTTTCTCGCAGGAGTTGTTCGGCCCCAGGGCACGGCCAGTGGTCCTGTAACAGAGCAACCATACGGCGAACCTCAACTGAAGAAGGCAGAGACACTATCAGAAGCAAAGGTAAGTGAGTTGGTAAACACCAGCACCCTGAGCAGAAACTGCTGCTGGGGAAAGATGTGCGCTTTCAAATCAGTCAGGTTTTATCTCCTCTCCCCAATCCCTCTCTCTCTGCCTGTCTATCTGCACGGCAATTTCTCCAACTAAGATCAGAGCTGGAAGGCGGTGAGTAATCATTTATTCTTGTAAAAGATTTGTATCTGTTGAAATTCTCTTTGACAAACTGTCAGGCATGACCAATCCAATTTAGATTGCATTTCACTCCATTGTGAGACTGATGTAAAGGTATTTATAACTTTAACTGCCTACTTGCATGACGTGTATCTAACTCTTTCCTCGGTGAATTTGTATCTTGAGTGCACCGATCATCCTTATCTCATTGGTTATAGAGCACGTAGGCAGGTGGTTCGTGACATTTTGAAAGATGCATTTTTCTACAATGTACAACAGAAAATAATCTGATCAAATTTAACCCTCGGTTTTTACATTGAACCTTTCTAGTTTGTGGCATTCCTTCAGTGACTTATGTACCTGATTGTGACTCAGAAAAGATGCTGCAGAGAAGGATTGCTTTAGTAACAATGCTCAATGGCCTAGCTAAGGAGACAAGTTAACTGACTCCTCAAAGGTGATGTTATAAAAGACCCTGGAGCATGATGGCAGCAGGTTGACTTGAAAGGCTTAAACGTCTCCTTGTCTACAGAAACCCACGCTTATCTTCCTGGAATTGGAACAGAATTCCAGTCTCCTTACTGGGATTTCTTTTGGTAATTTTTTTTTTGTTGGTTCTTGGAGCAGAATTAAAAATATCCATTTACTTGGCCTCCACAGCCCAGGTGTAAAAATCTATTTCCAAAAAAATAAATCGGCTTGACAAAAACAGGCAGGAGCAAAAAAAAAGTGACTTTCTCACACGTTCCTATAACTGTTCATTTTGAAGATTCAGTTGCAGCCACTGCTGCTTTACTTTTTATGTACTGTAGGTGCAATGGTCAAATTGATGTAGCACTAGCAGTCCAATGATATGTTCAAATCCTATTTGCACTAGATGTATGGCCATGGAATTTTGTGTACACCAAGAGTGCAGGCATATGACCCTGATATGCCAACACAGTAATTTCCTTTACTGAGAAGAGAATTTGTCAGCCCATTTCCTGTTCTTGTCCCACTGTGACTCCAGTTCCAGTTAACAAAGGCATTTTGAGAGGGGTAAAATTATTTTGAATGACAACAGCCTTACAGGGAAAAAATCAATCGGCTGGTGGAACTCAGCAGGTCAGGCAGCATCTGTGGAGGGAGATTGACAATCGACGTTTCGTGTTGAAACTCTTCATCTGGACTGAGCATTTCCCCCCACCAATGCTGCCTGACCCACTGACTTCCTCCATTAGATGAAGAAAATAACTGCAGATGCTGGTACAAATCGAAGGTATTTATTCACAAAATGCTGGAGTAACTCAGCTGGGCAGGCAGCATCTCGGGAGAGAAGGAATGGGCGACGTTTCGGGTCGAGACCCTTCTTCAGACTGAAGAAGGGTCTCGACCCGAAACGTCGCCCATTCCTTCTCTCCCGAGATGCTGCCTGACCAGCTGAGTTACTCCTCCATTAGATTGTTTTTTGTTCAAGAGTGCATCATCTGCAGTCTCTTGCATCTCCAGTGCTGGGTTAGATTTTGGATTCCTCTGATCCAAAGAAAAAGTCCCAGTGTCTCTGTGGTCAAAATGGTACCAGGAAGGGGTAGAGTGGTGGGAACAAGGAACTACAGATGCTGGTTTACCAAGGAAAGACACAGAATGCTGGAGTAACTCAGAAGAACGGTCCTGACCCAAAAAGTCACTTATCCATGTTCTCCAGGGATGCTGCCTGACCCGCTGAGTTACTCCAGCACTTTGGGTATTTCAAGCTGAAGAGTGGTGGTAGTCTTCCCTGGGCTATTCTGAATCATTGAGGTTAAATAAGACCTTGCAATATACAGAGGCACCAGTAACCTGGATGAATAAAACAGAAAAGGTTTGAAGCAGTCAGCAATTGTGTGGAGGAATACGTTAACAGCCTGTGAGTAGGCTCCTCACCACATTGGAAAGGAACTAGAAGTGATCAGCAATCAATGAGAAATAGGCAGATGGGAATGAGTTAGAGAGTAAGTAAACAGATACATGCTTGCACACACCCATGCACATACATGCATGCACACGCTTAGAGGTACACACGTGAACTACTGCACAAATACCCAGACACACATTGGAAACATGCGACACACATGCACACTAATGCTCACACTCAAACACACATATATATGCACGCACACACGTATCGAGATACACATGTGCACACACACACTTGCACAATTACAGTCGTATGGCAGTTAAGTTATCAGACTTGTTTCCCAAAGACTGTGACTATTTATCTGGAAGTGTGAGTTTCAATTGCACCATGACAGATGTGGATTTTTTTTAGTGTCTAAATAAAAATAGCAAATTAAAAAGTACTATTGGTAAAGGAAACTACTGTGTTGGCATATCAATACAGCTGGTTTTCACGATCATGCTTCAAGGAAAGAAATCTACTACCATTCAATGGTTACACGATTCAATTGTGCTTTTATTGTCACATGTGCAAAGTGCTAACACAGTGAAATTATTTTTCTTACAAATAGTCCAGTAGAGTATTGCCCTACCCCCAATCCCCGATCAGCAAGTGTACAGAAATAGTCTACTGAGCCCACATGCAAGAGGCGCCATGTTTTGGCGCTATTTTCAAAGTCTACGCTCCGGTTCTTATGAGCGGTGCCTGTTCCAGGCAAGTCCCAGGCTATTGCGGGGCCTCCAGCCATCACCTTCCTTGTTCTTTATCCCTTCTGGAATATATGTGACTCCAGACTCACAGCTATGTGGACAACCCCATATGGTTAAATGTATAAGAAGGAACTGTAGATGCTGGTTTAAACCAAAGATAGACACAAAAAGCTGGAGTCACTCAGTGGGGCAGGCAGCATCTCTGGAGAGAAGGAATGGGTGACGTTCGGATCGAGATCCTTCTTCAGACTGGTATGGGATAAGGGAAACAAAAGATATAGACGGTGATGTGGAGAGATGAAGAACAATGAATGAAAGATTTGCAAAAAGGTAATGATAAAGGAAACAGGCCATTGTAAGCTGTTGTCGGGTGAAAATGAGAAGCTAGTGTGATTCGGGTAGGGGAGGGATAGAGAGAGTGGGAATGTCGGGGCTGCCTGAAGTGAGAGAAACCAATATTCATACCACTGGGCTGTGAGCTGCCCAAGCGAAATATGAGATGCTGTTCCTCCAATTTGCGTTTAGCCTCACTCTGACAATGGAGGAGACTGAGGGCAGAAAGGTCTGTGTGGGAATGGGAAGGAGAATTAAACTTTTCCTTACTGACTCCAAGGAAGGCCATTTCACGGAACCCTATATCAGTAAGGAAAAGATAATAGAGGCTGGGCATGCCACATATTCTTCACACCCCACGATCAAATTAGGAAAGAAAACATGCCTGCACCTGGGTGCAAGCATTTACACTTGTACATGCGTGTAACTATTTTAAACTAGCCATACTGTAGGGATCATTTGGAGCTTCCAGAGCATATGTAACTCGTCCAGTTATTCAACACCTCCCCACTCTCACTTGTACAAGCCATCACAGACTTTCATTAAAACGCGCACTGTTTACTCTTTGTTGTAAACAGTGAGTCAGTCGTGTACGTCATTTGCAGATGTAAACTGTCTATAGGACTAATTGGTCTTTTTGATGTTCTCAAATAAACCTCTGATCTAGGATCCACAACTTCACTTGAAGATAGTTTCATTTATTCGCTCATCCTGGAGTTGTTCCTTTCACAGTCTCCTGTAGATTAACTTCTGGAATACCCTCATGGTCATTTTGTTATTCTCTCCCAGAGTGTGTGTATACACAATTCTAAGCCCTATTTTCACAAGATTAATATAAAAGTGAGAGACTCAGTCATTTATATTAATCTTTCACAAGATGAATATAAAAGCAAGAGAATCTATCCCTGCATGACCACGGGGTGGCGCCAGCAATGGCTGCCTCGCCAACAGTCTGTCTGTCCCTTCCTTCTTTGTGTTTTAATAGTATGTGTTAAATATTTGCTTAGTGTTCTTTAGCTTGTTTTTATATGGAGGGTGGGGGGGGGGGGGGTGGGGGGTGGGGGAAACATTTTCAAATCTCTTACCTCGACGGAGCTGCGATTTTTTTTCCGTACCGTTTCCCCATGCGGCCTAACATTGAGGAGATGGCAGCCTTTGCTGGAGACCGACTTTTGAGAGCTCCACTGCGGGGAGCCAATGGAACTTTAATATCACGGAGCCCGCGATCCCTTTGCCAGGGATTGATCTCGGAGCTCCAACCGTGGGCACTTGCGGACTTAACATCACGGAGCTTGTGGTCTCTGGTCACAGACCGACTTCGGGAACTCCAAGCCACAGGAGCTTCGACCGCCCCGACAAGGGAGCTTCGATCGCCCCAATGCGGGAGCTTCAATTGCCCTGATGCGGGGGCTTTGACCACCGATTGCGGGAGCTTCGATCGCCCCGACTGCGGATGGTTCAACTGTCCTGACCGCGGGAGAATAAAGAGGAAGCAGATTGGAATTTTTTGCCTTCCATCACAGTGAGGAATGTGGGGAATCCACTGTGGTGGATGTTTATGTTAACTCTTTTGTAATTGTGTGTCTTGTTGCTTTTTTTTTCTTATGCCTGTATGGTAATTCGCATATCACTGTACCCTAATTGGTACATGTGACAATAAAAGACCTTTGAAACATCACCTATTCCGTCTCTGCCTGAACTTTCTTGAGCTGTGGAGTGACCACCTCTTTTTGCCGGGATGAAAATATCAAAGACTGGAGGCCATAGCATTAAGGCGACAGAGTGGAAAGTAAGGCGCTTGGTCTCGCCGATATACAGAAGACACCAAGCGCAGGCTCGGCGATCGTTTCGCTGAAAATCTCCACACTGTCGCTTAAACCTACCTGATCTGGTTGCTCAACACTCAACACTCCTCTTCCCATTCCCACACTGACCTTTCTGTCCTGGGCCTCCTCCATTGTCAGAGAGAAGCCCAGTGCAAATTGGAGGAACAGCACCTCATATTTCACTTGGTAGCTTACACCTCAGCGGTATGAACATTGACTTCTCTAACTTCAAATAGCCCTTGCTTTCCCTCTCTCTCCATCCCCTCCCCCTTCCCAGTTCTCCCACCACTTATTGTCTCCGACTACATTTTATTTCTGTACTGCCCACTCCCCTGACATGAATCTGAAGAAGGGTCTCGACACGAAACGTCACCCATTTCTTCTCTGGAGATGCTGCCTGTCCCGCTGAGTTACTCCAGCATATTGTGTCTACCTTGCATTTCTTTGAGGATTCTTTCCTCTGTCCATTTTCTAATCATTTTCCAGAGAAAGGTTGGAAATTATATTATACTATTCCTCAGTGCCATATGTCTTTTGCGGGGGATTTTTTCGCTCCAATTCCATTTCTCTTTTTTATTTAGTAACTGATTTAAAGGTGTCTGGACAGTTGCATGATCTGGCAAAATCTAGCACAGTATTGTACCACTGTAGAATATAAATTCCACATTGTTTTCAGATTTCCTGATCTTTAGAATGGCTTTCACTTTTTCTGTGACCTTGCAGCTATTTTCAGTCCAATATAAATGTATTTTTGAACAATTTGTCATATGATTCTTTTGAGCTTTATATTGTGTTCACTTGCCAGTGAGAACACTTCCTTTAGCATTAAAATTCCACTTCTTTGGTACTTTTGGCTAGTGGCATATCAACGTAATTTCATAGACAATTACCTATATTTTGGAATATTTTGTCCAATGTAGTGGTGGCACAGGGTAGAGTTGCTGCTTTACAGCGCCAGAGAATTGGGCTCGATCCTGACTATGGGTGCTATCTGTATGGAGCTTGACCTCCCAGTGACCGCGTGGGTTTTCTCCGGGTGCCCCGGTTTCCTCCCATAATCCAAAGACGTACAGATTTGCAGGGTAATTGGCTTCTGTAAATTGTAAATTGTCCCTAGTGTGTAGGGTAATGCTAATGTCCGGGTTGATTGCTGGTTGGCGGGAATCGGTGGGCTGAAGGGCCAGTTTCTGCGCTGTATCTCTAAAGTCTAAAGTCATAGCTTGAAAAAATCTTCAAAGATGATTTCAAATCACAGTGATTTTATGCAAAAATAAAGACATTAATAATTGTTTGTTGATACTCCTTATTTACATTCTTTTGTGCATGTATATGTGATAGATCTTGCTGTGGAAATGTAGCTCCTGTCAATTCTGCTTATAGATCATTTGTAGAAATAGATTTGTCAATTACCTTGTAATCACTACATAGTCAATTTCCCTGTTTGCTTTAAGTGTTGCCAGTCACCTGATAATGTTGTCAAAAAAACTGAATGGTGCTTTTCACTGGTTCAATGATGCTTTTATTGTCACATGAGCAAAGTGCAAATTCTTTTCTTACAAACATTCCAGTAGACTATTACTGTACCTAAGCATATCCTTGATTAGCAAAATGTACAAAATGTACTCTCTACGCACGAGAGGCGCCATGTTTAGCGCCATTTTTGCTGAGCAACTCACACCAGTCCAATTTCAATTCTTCAAGCCAACCTGTCCCCATCGACATTGGCCTCCTTATGTAGTCAGCTATAGTCATCCATAATGAAAGACACAAAGTGCTGGAGTAACTCAGCGGGTTAGCCAGCTTCTCTGGCGACATTTCATGTCTGAAGAAGGGTCCCAGGCTCGAAATGTCAGGCCCAACCAGAAACATTGCCTATCCATGTTCTCCAGAGATGCTGACAGACCTGCTGAGTTACCCAATTAAACACTTTGTTTTTGTAAACCAGCATCTGCAGTTCCTTGTATGTACAATCATCCGTAGTTTAATTTGCTTCCTTTGCATCTGTAATGACAATTCACACGTCTTTGGAATATAAATGACATGGAAAATATTGGTGTTGCTGTTTTAAGCCTGCAATCATTTAAAGATTGTCTAATGTGACTAACTATTGTGTGTGTTGTTCTAACATAATTTAGTGTGTCGTTAATAAGAAGTACTGTTCAGAAACTGTAAGCCTTTCAATTACTTCATAAAATATTACTTTGATGCCAATGATTCTACACTATCAGAGAGAGATATTGAGACACTTTCACGACAGAAATCTCTGGAATTGTAGATTTCACCACTATTGCAACTTTATTTTCATGCACGTATAAAGTCTTCACTCTCCTAACCAATGCCATCTTGATAGATACTGATTTTTGCATACAAAACTGAATATGAGATGCTGAATTTGCTCATGTAACACAGTTGTACCACAAATTAATTTGCCCACAAGGGGTAATCTCTTGAAATTGTAGTACTGAGATAAATCCTTCAAGTGGCACAGTGGCAGAGTTGCTGCCTTACAGCGCCAGAGACCCGGGTTCGGTCCTGACTACGGTTGCTGACTGTACGGAGTTTGTGTGTTCTCCCTGTGACCGTGTGGGTTTCCTCTGGGTGCACATTGGAATGTGGCGTTTGCACATTCTCCCTCTGACAGCGTGGGTTTCCTCTGGGTGCTCCGGTTTCCTCCCACATTCCAAAGACATGCAGGTTTGTAGGTTAATTAGCTTCTGTAAATTGTCCCTAGTGTGTAGGACTAGAACTAGTGTATGGGTGATCGTTGGTCGGCACGGACTCAGTGGGCCTGTTTCCACTAAACTGTATTTCTAAACTAATAATAATAATAATAATAATGTAAACTAATAATATTGGTCGCTGACGGTTTTGACTGCTTCCTGATTTGTAGACCCAAACTTGTAACTCGCTATAATTTGTGACAGCTTTCGGTTAAAATGATTCTCCAGTTTTTGAGCACTTCACCATAAAAAATGCTTTTAGGAAGGAAGGAAGTCAAAATATTAGAAAGGAGAGTTGTCTCATGTGGGCTAGTAGCCTTGGAGAAAAGCAAAGCAAATTAGATTGACCCCATCATCATGCAGCATGCAATTGAAACATGGGAACAGTCAAGAGCCTGATACCTAATTTAGTTTAGTTTAGTTTAGTGTGCAGTTTGGAAAGAGGCCCTTCGGCCCACTGAGTCCATGCCAACCATGGACACTAGTTCACACTATTCACACTAGTTCTATCCTAAACACTAGGGGCAATTTACAGAGGGCCAATTAACCTACAAACCTGCACGTCTCTGCGATGTGGGAGGAAACCCACGCGGTCATAGGGAGAATGTGCAAACTCCACACAGGCAGCACCTGAGGTCAAGATCGAACTGTGAGGCAGCAGATCTACCGCTGCGCCACTGTGCCGTCCTAATATCAACTTGGTCCTCAGTTGACTGGGCACAGTTTGAGCGGCACTGCATTATGTAAGCCACAGGTTACTCCCTGAGCCACAGTTAACAGTTAACATAAATGAATGTGTAGTGGTTATAATTAGAAAACAATTAGACATAAGCAATAGCAGGGCATGAAAACTCAATTGTTGGTCAGTACGGAACCACCATTAAAATTGATAGGATGAGCAACATTTTCACAGTGAACTGTAAAGCTGTAAAGCCCCTCACTGTGTAACATCCATTTTTTGTGGCACTCGCTCGCTCTTCAATTTTATTTGGGACTGAGTTGCCCGAAGCAGCCGCTGGTGGTTGCGGGTGTTGCTATGGCAACAGCTGAAATCTTAATTTCCCAATGTCATTTAAGCTGTGGCGAACTGTCACAGTGACGCCTCTAAAATTCGTTTTGCTTTATTATAATGTAGCTTAACTGTGCTGCGAATAGCATTCGAAAGAGATGTAGTAGAGTAAAGCAGACTTTTGTCAAACATTTTCAAATAAGTTAGGATTAAAATTGAAACATATTTATAGGACTAAGGATAGGAATCTATCGGAGGTTATTAGATCTTGGAAACCTCTAGGTCAATTAATGTTCAAGGGCTGAGTGAAAGCATTCAATCATTCCTACACAATCATTGGATCAGTTTGATAACTGGTTTGCCGTCCCAAATTGCAACTCCATTAACCATTCTTCAGCCTACTTGCCCAGCTGATCAAGATCCTGCTGTAATTTTTGATAACCATCTTCACTATCGACGATACCTCCCCCTTTGAAATAATCATGCTTTCTACGTTATCAACCAAATTATTGATAGAAACCACAAAAGCAATGGGCTCAGCACCAATTCCCGAGGCCACACTACCAGTCTCAGGCCTCCAGTCTGAAAAACAACCTTCCACCATCACCCTGTTTCCTTCCATTAAACCAATTCTCCATTCATTTGACTACTCTCCCTGGATCCCATGCAATCTAACCTTCCAGAGCCGCCTACCATGCGGCATTGTACCTGCTGAACAGTTGCTATATCAAGCTGTAATACATTGGATAGGATACTTTCCATAGTAAGAAATTGGTAAGGGTCGTTGGAGACATGACAAATTTTCTTAGCCTTCAAAGGATGTAGAGGAGCTGGAGTGCTTTCTTGACCATTTCCTCAATGTGATTGGGCCAGGAGTAATAGTGGTTCATATTAAAACCTAGGGACCTGAGGCTCTCAACCATTTAATCACCATTGATATAGACTGGAATGAGGCTGGTGTTAAGAATTATCATGGAGGATGTTTTGTTGCCTATCGTGCCAGATTACATTCGAGGAGTTAGGAAATCAAGGATCCAGTTGCAGAGCTGGGTGTTAGGAGTTTGGAAATCAATTTGATTGAAATTATGGTGTTGAAGGCAAGCTTTAATCAATAAATAAGAATCTGACATTGATGTCTTTGTTATCCAGATGTTCCAGGGATGAGAGTAGGGCCAAGGAGATGGCATCTATGGTGGTAGGTGTAGATCGAGATCGCCCGACCTAACCACCTCAGACTTAGTCTTCACAAGGGAATGGGTCTCATGATTCATCCATAGTTTAATGTCTTTGGCACGCAGTCCTCTACACATTTGCTGATGAAGTCTGTGAGAGCAATAGTGAACTCATTTAGGTTGGTTGCTCAGTACTTGAATATGGAATATGGAATATTGACTCAAAGCAGTTGTGTAGAGGCTTATCTCTTTCCTCAGACGAGCACTGTGCAACTTTCTATACTGGATCCAGAGCTTGAGATTCTGCATGTAAGCAGAGAGGCAGCACAGCCTGATGGTCAGATTTTCCAAAAAGGATTGCTGGGATGGAGTGTTAGGCATCTTTGATGGTTGTGTAGCTGTAGTCGAGGGTGTTTGTGCCTCTGGTGGAACAGAAGATGTTATGATAGTACAACGGTGTACAACATTTAATAAATGCACACTTTTCAAGGCATCTTGAACTCATCAATGAAAACAAACCATCCTTAATTCCAAGGGACTACCTTACGATAATCACTGTCACAGAATGGGATTTTTTCCCCTTTTAGTATCGAAAGAACAATTAGGAATGGGATCCTGAATAGCTATTTAACTTTGATTTAAGCAACTTCCAAAATATAATAGATAAGTGTGGCTGCCATCATATCAATTCATCCCTCCATTTAGTTGGCTCTGTAGTAATTTGTGTTGGACCATTTCTTTCTACGCTATCACATGTTGCTTTAAAGGAATTCAGCATTACTGTTGAAGACTTAACTACCTCCAGATTACTGGAGGATGTGACATCTTGACGTTAGATTTTTTTTACCACTGAATTCTAAACTGTTCCCATTCCATTTTTTTTTTGTTATCCTTTATCCAGAACCCAGAAACAGTTTTTAACTGGCTCAGTGAATTCCAACTCCAGCAGTATGCTGCTAACTTTATCAATGCTGGCTATGACATTCCAACCATCAGCCGCATGACCCCTGAGGTAAGTCTGCCAACAGCAGGAAGGACAAGTGGTAACAGAGACCGAGTGAGATGCCACTGTGTCATTGGCCTCCAAATGCTGCATGTGTTTGAACAAAATTGCTCTGCCTACCACCTGAGCAATGGTGAATTGGTTAAAATGACAGACAAATCCATTTCCGACAAACTTGCTCATGTTTATGTACTAATACGCACAGTGAGGTTTGTGGATTAGATAGTGACAGAAAAGCACTCATCTGCAATCATATTCCAATGCAATTAACTCAAACAAAGTGCATTAACAAAACGCTGTTCCTGATTATTTAGTCAAAGGAAACTACAGGCTCCTTACACCATATGAAGCAGAATAGACATGGCCTGCCTCCCGCCATTAATTCACTTATGTAGTTTTACTGAGAACTGGTTTTGGTTCTCACAAAAACTGTTCGGATTTTTGTTTTGTCGATAAATGACATAATTCACTGTTATAATCCAACACATTTACATCCTGATATACAGTGCCCACCATAATGTTTGGGATAAAGACCCATCATTTATTGATTTGTAATAGAAAAAATCACGTGGTTGAAGTGCACATTGTCAGATTTTAATAAAGGCCATTTTTATACGTTTTGGTTTCACCATGTAGAAATTGCAGCAGTGTTTATACATAGTCCCCCCATTTCAGGGCACCATAATGTTTGGGACACAGCAATGTCATGTAAATGAAAATAGTCATGTTTAGTATTTTGTTGCATATCCTTTGCATGCAATGACTACTTGAAGTCTGCGATTCATGGACATCACCAGTTGCTGGGTGTCTTCTCTGGTGATGCTCTACCAGGCCTGAATTGCAGCCATCTTTAGCTTATGTTTGTTTTGGGGGCTAGTCCACTTCAGTTTTCTCTTCAGCATATAAAAAACATGTTCAATTGGGTTCAGATTGGGTGATTGACTTGGCCACTCAAGAATTTACCATTTTTTAGCTTTGAAAAACTCCTTTGTTGCTTTAGCAGTATGTTTGGGATCATTGTCTTGCTGTAGAATGAACCGCCGGCCAAAGAGTTTTGAGGCATTTGTTTGAACTTGAGCAGATAGGATGTGTCGATACACATCAGAATTCATTATGTTACGACCATCAGCAGTTGTATCATCAATGAAGATAAGTGAGCCAGTACCTTCAGCAGCCATAAATGCCCAGGCCATAACACCCCCACCACCGTGTTTCACAGATGAGGTGGTATGTTTTGGATCTTGGGCAGTTCCTTCTCTCCTCCATACTTTGCTCTTGCCATCACTCTGATATAAGTTAATCTTCATCTCATCTGTCCACAAGACCTTTTTCGAGAACTGTGGTTGCTCTTTTAAGTACTTCTTGACAAACTGTAACCTGGCCATCCTATTTTTGTGGCTAAGCAGTGGTTTGCATCTTGCAGTGTAGCCTCTATATTTATGTTCATGAAGTTTTTTGCGGACAGTGGTCATTGACAAATCCACACCTGACTCCTGAAGAGTGTTTCTGATCAGTCGGACTGGTGTTTTGGGGATTTTTCTTTATTATCGAGAGAATTCTTCTGTCATCAGCTGTGTAAGTCTTCCTTGGCCTGCCAGTCCCTTTGCGATTAGTAAGCTCACCATTGCTCTCTTTCTTCTTAATGATGTTCCAAACAGTTGATTTTGGTAAGTCTGAGGTTTGGCTGATGTGTCTAACAGTTTTATTCTTGTTTCTCAGTCTCATAATGACTTCTTTGACTTTCATGGGCACAACTTTGGTCCTCATGTTGATAAACAGCAATAAAAGTTTTCAAAGGTGATGGAAAGACTGGAGGAAAGACTAGGTGCTGAGAGCTCTCTTATGCCTGCATGAAGGAGGCATTTAAACACATCTGAGGAATTACAAATGCCTGTGAAGCCATGTGTCCCAAACATTATGGCGTGATGTATAAACACAGCTGTAATTTCTACATAGTGAAACCAAAATGTATAAAAATACCCTTTAATAAAATCTGACAATGTATACTTTAACCACATGTGATTTTTTTCTATTACAAATCTCAAATTGTGGCGTACAGAGGCAAATAAATAAATGATGGTTCTTTATCCCAAACATTATGGAGGGCACTGTTGTCTGAAGAACGGTTCCGACCCAAAACATCATCTATTCCTTTTCTCCGGAGATGTTGCCTGACCTGCTGAGTTACTCCAGCATTTTGTGTCTATCTTTGGTATAAACCACCATCTGTAGTTCATTCTTACACTTTTACATCCTATTTTGTCGCAAGCCCCTTCCTGACATAGTGATTCATGCAGACAAGATGCTGCCTGTCCCGCTGAGTTATTCCAGCATTTTGTGTCTACCTTCGATTCATGCAGACTGACAGGCACCCACTGGCCTCTGTCACTGTGTAGATAACAAACTCCACAGACCACACATACTAACTCAAATTCTTCTAATTCCGTTATATTTTAATCTGAGTCTAGTGGCCCTGTAAATCAAAAATTAAGTTCTTTCATAAAATGTACTACTTTTTGTCTATTTTCTTATCGCCAAGAATGTCCAGATTCGTATCACTTTTAGGTTGCAATAATGATTACATGATTATATATCAATTTCAAGAAAAATACCCTTAAAGGATTAAGACGAAGTGTGATAGAAATTTGGTATGGTAGTGCAGTGTTTAAATCAATGGATTAAATATGTGAATTCAAATCCCACGAAGGTCATAGGGGGATTGAATTTCAATTAATTAATTAGCCTGCGATAAAAAGCTAGTAACAGTAATGATGCAATACAAGTCCACATGGTTTACTCGGGAAAAAAATCTGCCATCTTTATATGGTATGCTTCACAAATTACTGTAGGTCAACAGTAATAAACACATGCAGCATATGAGTAGAAAGAAACAGAGTTTCATATTAATGAAACCATTAAAACGGGGAACAGTTAGGGATAGGTTTCAAGCTGCAGTGAGGTGGGAGGGAAGAATAGACCAAAATGTAAAGTCTGTGACAGGATTGAAAGGCAAAAATGGATTATGCAAGCAAACAACAGCCTAGTCAAAGACCAAATGCATAACCATTCACTGAAATTATTAAAGGAAGATTGGAAATCTGGAATAATATTGCTGATGATCATAAATTATTGAATTCAGTGTTGAGTCTGGAAGGTAACAACGTGCCCATCAGAAGGTGAAGTACTGTTCCCTGAAGCTTAGAGGCTGAGGGTAGAGAGGGCGGAGTGTGAGTGAGACAGAGAATTAAAATTAGTTACTTGCATCACCATGATGATATCACTTGGCAATAAAATGGATACTCCGTGTTAGTCAAAAGCCTTAGTGTCATAGTCATACAGCTGGGAAACAGGCCCTTCAGCCCAACTTGCATACGCCAACCAATATGCCCCTTCTACACTAGTCCTACCTGCCTGCATTTGGCCAGAATTGCTCTAAACCTATCCTATCCACGTACCTATTTCTTAAAAGTTGTGATAGTATCTGCCTCGACAGTTCGTTTCATATACCTACCATACTTTGTATTAAAAAGTTGCCCCTCATTTTCCTATTATATCTCCTACCCTCATCTTACACCTATGTCTTCTGGTTTTCGATTCCCCTACTCTGGGTGAAAGACTCTGTGCATTTACCCTATCTTTCCCTCTCATGATCTTGTATATTTCTGGTCTATGCCAATGAAAGTTTACATGAATTAATGTTGGGAATTACTCTGCATATTGGACAGGAGATGACTGAAGCCTGGAGTTTGCTATTAATGTTTTCCGGAACAGATTAATAGCTTTTTAACGATGTATGGATTGAACTACAACAATGCAGGATAGGCAAAGGTACCTGATCAGAGAAGAAATCAAACATTTAAAGTTAAGCTGAAAATGGAATTGGAATGTTATTGAAATTTATGGGAGAATAGCACAGCATCGTGTGCACATGGTTACATGAAATTAAATCTAGGGCAGAAGGTTGGCTGAATTGGTCTCCAATGTCTCCCTTCATTCCTCAAGACTAACCTTATTTGGGCACTGACCCTACACAAGACTTTCTGCTGTTCCTTCCTTCACATTTTACCCCTGATCTTTCCCCATTTTTCCTCTCAAAGGCTCCTGTCTCCATTCAGCCTCCTTCAGCTAAGAAGGAGGATGAATGTCGAGCAAGTGGTGGACTCCTCGTCAACTTTGGCACCAACTCAGTCGACAGGAGGCGTGCTGCCTCAGGGGCAAGGCATACTAAGCCAGACTTACCTCCCCCCAAGGTGAGAGATTGTCATAATGTGCGGCATTCAAATAGCCGACCGGAAAAAAGAACTTTTATTCACTAATCCAAAACTCCAGTGCAAAGGAAGGGGAAGTACATAATCATAAATCTCTGATTCTTTGAAATAGTTTATTATGCCAAACAAAGTCCAACTCCCAAAAACTGCACCCGTGCTCCCAACTGCACCTGTGGAGGGAAAAGGACATATGGTTTTTCGGGTCATGACTCTTCTTCAGACACTCTGAAGAAGGGACCCGACCAGAAATGTCGTCAGTCCATTTCTCTCCACAGTTGCTGCCTGAACCGCTGAGTTCCTCCAGCAGTGTGTTTTTTTGCTTAAGATTCCAGTATCTGCAGTCACTTGTGTCTCCAAAGACCAATATCCAACCTAGCCCTAACCCTAAAAGACTTAATGGTGATTTGAGGCACCAAATACAAGATTTCAAGTGGGCTCCATGCTTTATAAACTACCTATTCAAGATTATAGGAAAAAAATTAACCTAGTCTATTCATCAGGAAATTTAACAATATCAGGCACAATGGCAATTTTACATGCCAACTGATTTTATTTTGCATTCAAGTCAGTTTTGGACAGATTGCATAGTTATGTTGGAAGGTATAAATCTGCTATTCCCATGGAACTTGTCGCTGGTGAGGAGTTAATAATGGTTTTATGTGAAAGATAGCCTTGCATTAGTTATTTTAACCCACCAATAACAAGTTGCATAGATACTTATCTTTGTAATTATGCACTAAAGAATATAGTGACAAAACCACACCAACCTTCATTTATGAAATTTAGTTCCATTCAAAGTCAATAGAATCAGCATTCAATGTATGTATGTGTCACTATATTATGAATTTAGTGTATTTAACAGAAGACAAATTTCGATGCAATTCACTTTTGACATAAACTGGTGATTCCTGGATGGTTCCATGATATTAAGATATGAGAATATATGAAGATCACTGGCAAGTTCTTTGTCAGAACAAGTCTGGAAAACCCTGGCATGATTTGGACACTTTGTGTGCCCTATTTCAAGATTATAGGATGAGAAATTGGGAATTTAAAGTCACTTCTCCCTCCAAAAGCCAACTCACAATCTAGATTAGCAAAGAAGGTAAAGACAACTCCACTTCTAAGCAAATTTAACTCAGACCACCATTTAAATACCAGATACCTTTGTGAATCTCTCAATGAAATATCAAGAAGATTCATGAGGCAAATTTTGAATGAACCCAGTTTTCGGGAAGCTTGATCATGTCGATGTGGAGAAACATAGGGTAGTAGAAAGAGCAATTACCACAGGATCATAAGAGTTTACCATCCAGCGAGATGGGTCAAAATAACCTTTTATTACTGAACAGCATATATGGGACCCTTTATAAAACATGGCAAACAAATAAAATCTCCTTGTTCTAGACAACTCATACTAATGTCGCAGGCTTTTCCTTTTAATACATATGAATTATATCTGAAGAAGGGTCTCGAACCGAAACGTCACCCATTCCTTTTCTCCAGAGATGTTGCCTGTCTCATTGAGTCACTCCAGCATTTTGTGTCTATCTTCAATTATATCAACTGTTTTTGCTGCACTGATGTTGAGTTGAATCATCTGCAATACAAATCCTTAGACAGTCACAGTTGGTATTGGAAGGTTATAGTTTCGGACTGGCTTTTGGAAACTGCTGATGTCAGTTTAGTAATTGTTAGCTATGGCCTAATACCACATCCATTTTGAATTTCACTTTCAACAATGGCATCTTGAATTGTAACAAACTCTGTGTTCTAGGATCTAACAGCAATTGGAGTAACAAAACCCGGACATAGGAAAAAGATTGCCATTGAAATAAATCGCCTGAATGTCTCAGAGTGGTTGCCCGACTACCAACCAGTAAGTTTTATCACCTGCTTCAATATAAAAAGGCTTTGTTAGTCAGTGAACAATATGTCCTTCCCTCCAGCACCAATCCATGGCATCTTCTTGTCCTGAACCCTAAACCTACCCTAAATCCAAATCATTATTCTTTACATCTCAGCCACCATCCCATCCATTCCAAAATGTTTCAATCTGAGTGGTGTTGTAAATTGCCAGCAAGTAGGATTCATTCAGTAGGAAGGCTGGAATGTAGAAGCCGGCTTAACAGCATCTGAAAGAGGAAAGTGTGTAAACAATTCAGCAACAAATCATTGATCAAATGCTACAATGGATTAAAGAGTCCAGTCATTGATATCCATGATACCCTCCTATGGCATTTAATGCAGTTATTTAATGAATAGAGTAACAAAACTGAGGACATTTAGGAAGTTAAAAACAGTGTCAATTGACTGCAGTGGAAAATTAAATTGAAGAGAGCTGAACAATAGGTATGGAAGCACTACAGTAGTTACAATGCTGAAGCAGCAATCCAGAGGCATACAACTAGTGTACAGGCGGGTGCTCGTTGGTCAGCATGGACTCTGTGGGCTGAAGGGCCATTTCCATGCTGTATCTATAAACTAAACTAAGGGTATTGGAGGTTTCAGTTCAAATCCCACCACAAAATGGCATGGGATTTAAATTCAATGAATTGAGTTAATCTATTTTAATTGAAAGCTCGTATTGATAAAGGTGACCATGATTGTAAAAGGCCATCTGCTTCATTAATGCTATTCTTACCCGTTCTGGACTTTAAAAACCTCAGACCCACTTGTCCGATTGAAACATAACTACCCTCTTAAATGGGTTACCAAACCACTCAGTTCAGTTCATGGTGGCACCGTGGTGCAGCGGTAGGGTTGCTGACTTACAGCGCCAGAGACCCGGATTTGTTCCTGACTATGGGTAGTGTCTGTACGGAATTTGTACTTTCTCCCTGTGACCTCATGGGTTTTCTATCGGTGCTCCGGTTTCCTCCCACGCTCCAAAGATGTACAAGTTTGTGGGTTAAATGGCTTCGGTAAAAAATTGTAAATTGTCCCTAGTGTGTAGAATAGAGTTAGTGTACTGGGTGATCGCTGGTTGGTGCGGACACAGTGGGCCTAAGGGCCTGTTTCACCTTGTATATCTAAAGTCTAAAGAAGTTAGGGATGGACTTTTGGAAGTTACACCTTCTGGCGATGAATGAAAGAACATCTGAAACAATATACAATGTACAGCTCTATATTTAACCCTCATGGACAACTCTAAACCGAAACGGCTTTTGAATATTTGATCAACAAATGGACAGTTTAAAATTACCCTGTGGTCACTGTGGATTGAACAGAGAATAATTCAATGCCTAATCCATGGACATAAAGAAGGTATCAAAAAAGATATATTTGGCTACTCTGACTTAATCATCTAAATGTAAAGTATTTACTGTTCCATCTCTACACTTTTAGTTTAGATTAGTTTAGTATAGAGATACAGCATGGAAACAGGCCCTTCGGGCCACCGAGTCTGCGCTGACCTGCAATCACCCGTACACTAGTTCTATCCTGCACACTAGGGACAATTTGCAGAAGCCAATTAATCTACAAACTTGTGTCTTTGGAATATGGGAGGAAATCGAAGCACCCAAAGAAAACCCACGCGGTCACAGGGAGCATGTACAAACTCCGTACAGACAGCACCCGAAGTCAGGATCAAACCCGGTCTCTGGCACTATAAATATCGCTGCACCAACTTGTATGATGGTTGAAGAATACTTTTATATATCGGAACTGCTGGTCAAAATTGGTCATCAAGTCCATCTACTTTCAATCTGCTGGTTCTGTGATACAATTCTGATGAGAGTTATATCTAATCAAAATGATCAATCTCTATCAATGTGTTTATAACACACGGATGTGAAGAGAGGAAGCCAATACTTCATGAAACAAATTATCTAATTTTCTAATGCAGTTACGAGGGAAAAATAGATCAGCCGTGATCGAATGGCAGAGTAGACTCGATGGGCCCAATGGCCTAATTCTGCTCCCATGTCATGAACATAGACCCCTAGTGGAGCTGAGATAGCTCTAAATCTGCATGTTCCTCCCAAGCATGCAATACTTGACACATATCACATCTGAAATGACTTGTGTACTATATGCCACAATGTTACATTCTGAAAGAAATTATCTAGTTTACTAATGCTTCTGCTATCTACCTATGGAGTTTGTTCCTTAGACTTGACCATTCATTTAAAGGAACCAGAATGTAATAAAGGTGACAAAGATGTCAAAGCATTTGTGTCAAGTTCCTAAGGCGAGTGATTTAACCGAATGTTAAATTGTGTTTAAAATAGAAGACATCCTCAATCACACAGAGTATGCTGGTGATATGGTGTTGTATCGGCAATGTATTTCTTCACCTGAAATTAATTTTCATGACACCTGAATTTTTGATGTGAATACAATATACATATACTATATTGTGATACTAATACAAATGACCAAGCAAAGATTTCTGCCCTTTATTTGAATTCTTTAATGAATTTGTTACTCATTTGGCCAGCTAATTATGACCAGGTTATCCTTTTTCAATCTCAAGTATTGTGAATTAATTTACCGGCAATATTGGCAATTATAACAATTCTTCAATGAATTTTCCAAAGTGGTAAAGAAAGAAAAGAAACGTTTTGGATACTTTTATTTGTTAAAAAGAAGCGTTTAAAGTTATTTTGGTATTAACTTTCCAGTCTGGGCAATGGTAAACACAGTCGGTATAATAATATGGAAGGTTTGAGCTGATATTAACTTTCAAAGGCAGAAAGCTCCCATCAATCAGATTTTATCCATTTATTTTCTACTTTAACAAACAACCTTTACCAGACAACTTCATCCATTTTTTTTCCAAGTTGGAATTGAACTGGGCAACTGCGAGTATATCAGCTCATCGCATATTGACTAACACCAAATTGTAGATGGAAAAGCTCATTAATGCACTCCAACAGCCATGTGATTTCAATCCCCATATTATTTTTTTTAAATACCGTTTGATAGGCAGGAATTCCATTCTGAAGATTGAAAGAGGAGTAAGAACAAAGAAGATAAATGAGAGAGTCTTGCTACAGTTATGCAGCACTTTGGTAAAATCATACCGGGTGCATTGCATATAGCTTCGGTCTTCATGTCAAAAGAATTATGGACTTACCTTGGAGATAGAGCAGATTGATTACTGGGATGACAAAATGTCCTGTGAGTAAACTTAGGTTTTACTCACTAAAGTTTGGAAGAATAAGATCTCATATATGAGATTTTGAAAGGAGTTGATAATGTAGTTGTTGAATAGCTGTTTCCACACAATAGCATCTAGAACTAGGAGCAAAGAAGGTTGAGGCATTTTAGACTGAGCTAAACAGAAATTAATTTTCTAACCAGGTTGTAAATCTTTGGGATTCCCTATCCATTAAGGCTGTGGGGGGTCAGTCATTGGGCATATTCAAGGCTGAGGTCAAAAGATTTATGGATACTAGGTAATAGAGGATCCCAAAGATTTAAATCCCATTTAGCAAATAAATTTTTGCACAGTTCAATCCAAAATGGCTGATCCCCTTATTTTGAGACTTTCTCCCTAGTTCTAGATGCAATTGAGGGTGGAATCAGCTTTCAAGGCGGAGGTTAGCAGATTTTAGAATGCTAGGGATTCACTTATTATCTCTTGATGTAAGGCAGGAAAGTGACTTCAAGTGGAAAATCAGCCACGAAATAAAAATCATTCTCCAGGGGTCCTTTGGCCTTTTCTCATTCTTTTTCTTCTGTTCTTACAAACTATGTCCACAGCATCGCAATCATTATCTGCAATTCAGATCGACTCGCCTTATAAAGCCAATTAGCTTGCATCTAACATACTTTTACATTCCAAAATATTTTAGCCATATTTCTATGGGAATACATATTTGAAATTCTTCAATATAAAGTGAAATAGGGCAGCTGAGAAATTATAGAAACAGCCAAATATAGGCACTACCCATTGTACAAGTAGGTCAGACTCGAAAATGCTAAATTTGCTAAAATGTGTGGTGTGATACTTATAATTTATTCCTGCACTCTTCACATCCACTCAAAGTTATTGAAAGTTCATGGTTGAACGCACCCAGTGAGAGCTACCCAGCAATTAAGATATTGGTGAACAACCGAATAAACAGGGAGGTCTGAGAAATAAACAAAGCACATAGGCACAGGGGAAGAGGGGAAGTGAGTTCAACATCAGGTACAAGTGGAGAGGAAAATGTAGAAGGGGAGAGTATGTGTTAACTGAAAGGAACAAAAGTTACGGGGAAAAAAATGTTAAATTTAGATAGTGATTTTATTAACATCTCCAAAACATATCACCCGTAGGAATGCAATGCTATGTTTTTTTAAATGTTCATTTTCTGGACAAGCAAGGTTGATAGACAGTTATTAGTCATTCTCAAATCCGTAAAAAAAGGTGCTTACTTTGTTCATTACTGACAGATGTAACTTTCTGTGGTGAATTTAATGAACAGCAAATAAGCAATTACAGCAACTTCATGAAAAAATACTGGGAGTTAAGGGAATAATGGTATCTTCACCAAGATAATGATGAAGTGGTGCAGATCCTCCAGCAGCATGTGGCAATTCACAGTTCATGGGGTCAGTTATGCTCACTAGTTGTTGTTGATCTGCACATTAATATCGGAACAAATTGTTCATATAATATTGATTTTCAGTAAGTTCTGGCTTGATACATCATACAAGCGGGTCATAGTAGACCAAACTATGAAATAGTGTGACTAAAGGGGAAAGAAATCTATCCTAAAGCATCATCAGCAGATTAGAAATGAAATAAGCAGCACTGAATTTTTTTCATTCAGGCTGAATGCTGTTTAAATGATAGGACATCCATGATGTTGCTAGAACATGACTTTATTGAAAAAGTTTGCACATCATCACAGTTTGAAGCTTCCATTTCAGCTTGAAATGACAATAACTCCATATGATTGGCATATTTTAGTATTTAGAGTTATTGGTGAGACCATCAACTGATCCCCAATTTTAGCCGTTGCTATCTGGACACCTTGTAGTACAATATTCTTCCCATTTTAAGCCCCAGTTTCACTCTATCTCCTCTTTCTCATCCTCTTTTAGCCCAAGTGGCATCCCTTTGGAGGAGAGGACAGAGGACATCACTACTGATCTTCCAACAATCCTTCAACTCTATGGCCAATATATTCATCTAGTCATTCTGTTGCTGCCAGAGTTACCCAATTAGAGAGGCAACAGGGTGCAAGAGGCTGATTAACTAGTTCTTCCTAAATGTGCACGTTTCACTTTATACTTTTGGTTATTCGAAATATGGCAGCATCTCGGGCTGAATCTGATTTATATTGCAGCATGGCCTCTGATATAAACTGCACTGTTTATCAACCAATAGTTAATAAAATATTGCATCGCCGATGTATTTATTTAAAATACTGTACATATTTATGAATGACTGCTAAAGATGACATAATTGAGAAAGTTTACCATGCCTAGAGATCTGTATGAAAAGTGCTTTATGGAAACTAAAATGCATTTGAAGTAACAGTCCAACTCTGTTGCGAGTCATCTTGCAGCCTATATCCTCTGGAAGTTTCAAAAAAAGCACGAGTCACTGTTGGACAATCAGTGTGCATCATTTTTCATTTCCTTTAAAATAGTGGTTGGGTAAATTAATCGTCCAAAACAATTGACTTTCTGTTGACTTTGCAAAGGGACCTACAGTGTTTATAATCTAACATGTTTGCATTGAGACCTATGATTTAAGTCGTTTTTTTCCCCCCACACAATAGATCAAAACAGAGTCATCCTGTTTGTGGTAAGGTATCTTACTAAGCAGAAACTAATGATGTGAATTTCACACCCATCTACCACTGAAAAAAAGTGCTTTGGTTATGGCTAATACTATAGTGTTAGTTGGATCCCAGTTTAATAGTCATGATACATTTGGGCCGTTTTAAACCAATAGCATGTAATGATCACCCAGAGAATGAAAGAGGGAGATTCTACAGCCTATTGCTACCCCAAAATGTTATATACAATTAGTAAGTATCACAGTTTAAATCAAGGTAGTGGACTTCAATTGATCCCAGCTTTTATTAAGGCCTGATTTTTTTTTAAAGAGGCTAAAAGTTTCAAATGCAATCTGAAAGAAATATAAACAAATTCATTAACTATTCCTGCATGCACCTGAGAGATTTCATACTGTGGCATGTGTGTTAAATGTGCTTTCTTTGTATTTGTGAAAATTGTAAATTGTGTTTATTTTGCATTGCATGGAGAGCAAAATATATAACATTATGAGGAAATAAACATGTATAAATAAACATTTTTTCACAACTTGAACTGCAGTATCTTGCATACATCACCAGATCTGAAATGTTTGGTTTAATATTTAATTAACATATTCCTAATACATTTTAGTATTACATGATAGAGGTAGGAAATTCCATCATGATACCATTTATAATGTAAATAATGTAAATGATAATGTAAGATTGCTAACTAATTGTTGATATGAAAGCTACATCCTAGTATAATTTTGCAATAATTTGATTGTCTGACTGGATCTTTAGCTCTTCAGTTCTGCACATCCAATATTATCATTTGAATCTCTTGTTATTGCATCAACTTATTGATAGGTACACTATATTAGAAATCATTTTCACACAGTTGTCACTTTAACATCCTATATTCCTAGCATCAGCAGAAAGGCTGATAAGAGTTGCTATAAATAAATAAGATAGTGTCTGCAAATGCATGTCTCTGTGCGTACCATATTGCTGACAGTATAGTTTCTCTTCTTAATTCAATGTTAGTTGGCTTGCAAAAACAAATTAAATGGTTTTTTTTTTTTTTAAATCTGCATGACTCAACTGTGTTCACTTTGTTCTGGAAATACAGTAATATTACTTCCTGAGATGTGTTTTTATGTTTGATATATGTGCTTACCCTTGAAGTGATGATCTTACAGTTTATGCAACATGACAAACCATACCAAGGCATTTCACAGGAGCGTTATCATGTAAATTTTAACACTGACTCATGAAAAGAGATAACAGGCCAAATGTTGTGCCATGGAGGTAGGTAATCAGTAGCATCTTATAAAAGGAGAGCTGGAGAAACAGAGGGGTTTAGGGAGGGAACTCCAGACTTTCCTGTCTTGATAGCGGAAAGCGTGACTGCAAGTTGTTAAACAATTAAAATCAGAAATGTGTAAGAGGCTAAAATGGGAAAGGAGTAGTGATTTAGGAAGGGCTAAAGGATGTTAGGGACCGGTAGGACCGATGGGATGGAAAGATTTGACAGCAAGGATGAGAATTTTAAAATGATGGTATTGCACTGGGGCAATGTAAGCCAATGAGCACAGAAATGGTGAGTGGACTGCACTTGCAATTTGGGACTTAATGGTGGAACTTAGTCATTCATTTACAAAGCATAAACAAAATACTTAAATTCACATTTAAATGTGAAATACTCCCTTTATACAGTTTGTAAAATGGAATAATTGCACATTGGCTTTTGTCGCCAGGGTCTTGATTTATTGGCCATAGTTATGAAAAGGACTCTATTAATAAAAAAAGGAAAACTTGTATTCTTACAATTTATTTGTTGACTAGGATATCCATACTTCTGTACTGAAGTGCGGTATTCTTTAAGGATAACCATTGTTTTAATTGAACATTAAAAAATATATTTCTGTACAGAAAGCTCCTACCAACAGCAATATGACAATGATGAGATGATTATTTACCACTACCTTAATTAGTAATTTAAATTAATTACCACTAACGTAAAGAACATTTGTTTCACCAGATAAAACTGAGGCATCAGTTTTATCTGGTAAAGTGAATGTTCTTTGAGGCGGCATGGTGGCGCAGCAGTAGTTGCTGTCTTACAACGCCAGATACCCAGGTTTCATCCTGACGATGGGTGCTGTTTGTACGGAGTTTGTACGTTCTCCCCTTGACCGTGTGGGTTTTCCTCGAGTGCTCTGGTTTCCACCCACACTCCAAAGACGTACAGGTTTGTAGGTTGATTGGCTTCGGTACAGATTGTAAATTGTCCCTTGTGTGTAGGGTCGTGTTAGTGTACAGGGTCATCGCTGGTTGGCGCGGACTCTGTGGGCTGAAGGGCCTGTTTCCGCATTATATTTCTAAACTAAACTAAACGAGACTAAACTAAACATTTGGAGATTCATCCCAAGGATGGCCTCTCTAACAGTGCAGCACCACACCAACACTATCTTGTGAATTTTAGCAAGGATATTTATTTTGTGAAATTGTACTCGTGTCCCTGGATGAGAGGCTTGAACCCACAATGCTATGATTTAGGTAATACCTTCTGGTAGCAGAAAATCCTGGAGTTTAAAAATTATGTACCCTGATACAACATTTGAGTTATGTCAGATTGAGATTTAGCATAGCAGATTTTCCACACAGTCCATGGAGGCTTTTCATTTTTCTCCCACATACAGAAATTTACAATCTAAACAGCAGGAAATTTACATCAAAGGCAAGTATTTGTACTCTGTAACCAATTCTGGTGTGAAACTTCAGGGCTAAACAGAGTTAAGTAGCCTCATTTGCACCCTATGTCCCTGTGGATATAGGCACAGATTGCAGGCCTGAATTGACATTCAGATTTACCTGCCCACGGCTACACGTGAATTTGATGCATCATGGCTTTGTTCATCTGAAACCGTTTGAGGGACAGATCACAACTATTCTTCAAAAGCAAAGACATTTAGTGAGCCAATAAAAAAGCAATTCCTAAGAAGAAAGAAATTCTGAATTTATGAAAACATGCTGAGAAAAGAGGCTGGGTATTGGTTGCAATTTCCCTCAAACCAAATTCAATGCTGTAAACTTTATATGAATACTTGTCAAAATTACACAATGGCTCTGGAACAAGTGAATCAATAGATTCTTTGTCTAATTATTTTGCAGACCTGCCTATCACAATTTCCTTGATGCTTTTTAGGCCAATATGGGAGGACAGAAAGCCTCTTCTGTTATCTTGCCTTCAATTAGGTTCTCTGTGTCTTTTCATTTTTCATGTAGCTCTCCTTTGACTGAAAAATGAATTCTAAAGAGCATATCTCACTCCACCCTCTCTTTTGTACAGTTCTGTGATTAATGTACTGCTTTGAAAGACATGGCTCTGAGTTGCTACATACTGTAGTTCCAACAAAAGTTTCATAATACCACAGATCTTTGAAAAGAGCATCTGGAAGTTGTCAACCCCTGCTTCCAGGATTGCACTTCTTATTCAGTTCTTTCTCCAGATAACCTGGTTTTACTAACAACACGGAGAAGTAAATCTTAGACTTTGAAAGTGTGTTTTATGGAAGTATCATGTGTTTTCATGGTGAGTGATTAAAATAGTATGGCAATCTGTGTTTTATGCTCTGGATATTGATCTTTGCTTCTTTCTCGTTCACAACCTTTCAGGCTTGTTGTGGAACCCACAATTTGCTAGGGACTTATAAATATGAAATGATTGGCACAAGCATTATGTATGAAATTATGTTGCAGTAAAATAATTAGTTTATTTAATAACTACCTTTGATGCATTTACAATGTGAAGTAGTTTGCTTGTTGAAACTCAGTCTGACTGTAATTGTCAGAACTTCCATGTTAAAAATGACGTGCAATGCTCTCAGTGAGATTTTACTCTTTCTCCGGTGTTTGATTGTAGGAAGCAGTAATTGCAGCAAACTGCAGCAAGCAGTTACTGCACTGGTTCATTGAAGTTTTATTCCTGTGATTAAGCTTATCGATTTTAACGGAAACATGGGTAGGAAGGAACTGCAGGTGCTGGTTTAAACCGAAGATAGACACAAAATGCTGGAGTAACTCAGCGGGACAGGCATTATCTCTGGAGAGAAGCAATGGGTGATGTTTCGGGTCGAGACCCTTCTTCAGAATGAAGAAGAATCTCGACCCAAAACATCACCCATTGCTTCTCACCAGAGATGCTGCCTGATCCGCTGAGTTACTCCAGAATTTTGTGCCTATTAACGGAAACATGAACAGTAACCGACCCAGCACAATTTTAAATTCACTTTTAGTGAAAATTTCCCAAATCAGAAATCTTAGGGATTGAGGATATGATGTTTTATCCTCAAACATAATCCTAGTTATCCTTGGGGATAACTTCAAATGTGCATGTGACATTTGAAGTGGTCACATTACATAGAAAGCCCAACAAGATGCAATCCTAATGCATTTTGATCCTAAAATTGAATGTCAATTGACCATTTGTACCTTTAGATGAATTGTTTTGTAATTAAATCATCTTATTTTGGTGCAAAGTCTCTCAATGCTTTTCTGTTTCTTTTCTTAAGAATGATCTGATGGAATGGCTCTCAATCATTGGCCTTGCTCAATATTACAAGACACTTGTGGAGAATGGTTATGAAAACATTGAGTTTATCACTGATATCACCTGGGAGGACCTTCAGGAAATTGGCATTACAAAGCTGGGTGAGTGGTGACCATTCTACACTTGCCTTTCTATTTGTGGATGTTGTTTTTGGAAGTTTGTGTTTGGGGCTCATGTGTGAGCAGAAAATGGTTTATAACATCAAAGAATCTATGGTAAAGGAATCACAGTTATACTTGCCTGGCGTTCATCAGTGCAGAGTACATTTGCTCAATGGTCTCTTAACTTTTGACAATGGCTGTTAGCGCAAGTTCAGACTTGTACACGAGTCTTGTGGGAAGCTTCTGTATATACAATGGCTGTTCACAACCCTATCTCGAACTTTCTACAAAACATTATTAAAACCCAGTGACAGAGTATAGAAGTTGGGAGGTCATACTGCAGTTATATAAGATGCTGGTGAGACCACATTTAGAGTATTGTGTTCAGTTTTGGTCGCCATGTTATAGGAAAGGTTTGTCAAGCTGTAAAGGGTGCAGAGACGATTTACAAGGATGTTGCCAGGACTTCAGAGTCTGAGCTATCGGGAGATGTTGAGCAGGCTAAGACTTTATTCCTTGGAGCACAGGAGAATGAGGGGTGATCTAATAGAGGTGTACAAAATCATGAGGGGAATAGATCAGGTAAATGCAGTCTTTTGCCCAGAGTAGGGGAATCAAGAACCAGAGGACATAGGTTTCAGGTGAGAGGGGAAAGATTTAATAGGAACCTGAGGAGTAACCTTTTTACACAGAGTGGCAGGTGTGTGGAACGAGTTGTCAGAGGAGGTTGCTGAGGCAGGTACTATCCCAATGTTTAAGAAGCATAACAGGTACATGGATAGGATAGGTTTAAAGGGTTGTGGGCCAAATGTAGGCAGGTAGGACTAATGTACATGGGGCATGATGGTCAGCGTGGGCAAGTTGGGCTGAAGGGCCTGTTTCTGTACTGTATGACTTTAAGACACAATCCTCAAAGGGGCAAGTCTTATCGTACAAGCGTTGTTGATAATCATCAATGCAGTGTCACAATCCACTGAAATATGCCCTTCAGCTGCCAGTCATTACGTACCTACAAATACGAATCCAATTTTCCAGTAACAATCCATAATCTGCTTATCCCCATTCATTTTAAATGCTCCTCTTCATATTACTTAAATCTTAGGAGAGAACCAGTATCAGCCAATGCCTCAGGAATAACATGCCTGACTTCAACCACATTCTGGGTGAGAAGATTCTTAAGTCCCCTCTAAATCTCTGACTCCTTATTCTAAACCTATTTCCTCTGGTTATAAATATTTCTGCTAAGGAGAAAAGATTCTCACTACCTGTCTATTCTATGCTCATAATTTTGTATACCTCATTTGGGTCTCTCCTCAGCCTTCTCCACTCCAAGGAAAACAAATACCACATATCCAGACTGTCGTTATAGCTGCAACACTTTATCACAGGAGACAGCCTGGTGAACCTCCTATGCACTCACGTCCATGCAATCACATTTTTTCCTTAGTGTAGCAACACGTAATACAAAATCTTTCAAATGTTCCCTCATCGGATTTCTTTTGGTGGATCCAGGACCTTTTTCCAAATACTCACACGTTTAATAACATAGTTTAGTTTAGTTCATTGTCACATGTACCGAGGTACAGTGAAAAGCTTTTATTGCATGCTAACCAGTCAGCGGAAAGACTATACATGATATCGAGTCATCCAGTGTAGATACATGATAAAGGGTCCAGTAAAGTTAAATTATAGGTCGAGGGTCTCCAACGAGATAGTAGCTCAGGACTGCTCGCTAGTTGTTGATAGGATGGTTCTATTGCCTGACAACAGCTGGGAAGAAACTGTCCCTGAATCTGGAGGTATGCATTTTTCACACTTCTGTACCTCTTGCCTGATGGGAGTGACCGGAGTGAGACTCACCCTTGATTCTGCTGCTGGCCTTGCTGAGGCAGCTCATAGTGTAAATGAAGTCAATGGAAGGGAGATTGGTTTGTGTGATAGTCTGGGCTGTGTCCACAATTCTCTGCAATTTTTTGCAGTCTTGGATAGAGCTGTTCCCAAACATGCTGTGATGCATCCTGATAAAATGTTTTCTATGGCGTATCTGTAGAAGTTGGTGAGAGTTGTTGTGGACTTTTGAAGAAGGGACACTTTGATGTAATTTTCCATTGTCCCGGTGAATCTGCAGCTGAAGAACCACATACCACGTTTGGTCTCCATACTTACGGGATAAACTTGCATTGAGGCAAATCCAGCAAGATTCATTGATATGAAGAGGTCAGGCATCACACTTAGAGAGACAAGCGAATGCAAATTTAGACATGTTATTAAGTGGCGGAGTAGGCTGAAACAGCTGATTGGTCTACTCCTATTTTGTAAGTGCATACTTCCATAATTTAACTTTTATAAAATAATCTTATAGTGTGTCATTCTCAAGGTCAGCATTGAATGCCTGTACATATTCTTGTGCTCATTTTTGGGGTGGGGCTTGAACTTGCTGACTCAGAGGTGAACATGCTACTCAATATACATTGAGTCAGGAACATACAAAAATAAGTGTAGGAAGGAATTGCAGATGTTGATTCTTATTCTCCAGAGATGCTGCCTGACCCCGCTGAGTTACTCCATCGTTTTGTGTCTATCGTCTACATACAAAAATAGGGCTACTTTGTAACGCAGAGATGTTTAAAACAAAAATGTTGATAAACCACTAATGAAGATGTATCATTTGCCAGGGGGCAGTCTCAGCTTATCAGTGCACAACTTATCAGCTTTTCAGTGAAGCTCAATGAAGAAAGAAAACATACAAAGAGTAAAATTGGCACCAGATATGTATTTGCTCACAAATAAGAGGCTTCTTATTGAAAAGTCTAAGGAATGTGAAGTGTTGTATTGCCCTGTACTGAATGGCACAAATAAAACCCTTTCAATATTTTAGAGAATATTTTTGACCTGCCTTTACAGCTCATGGACTTTAGAAATAACAGGACTGAAGATAGCCTTTCATTACATTTTGCCAGTGCAGATTTCTCAACCATTGGTGTACAGAACACAAATACCTATATTTTTATTACTCCCAAAGGTATTTACAAAAGAATGATTTAATCTGTTCAGTACTTTTACAGGGCATCACTATTTTTTTTGTTTCAAATGTAGTCACTTGTAATGTGAACACTACAGCCAATCTGTGCACATTAAGTTCCTACAAGAACCAACATAATCATGTTTTATTAATGTTGAACGAGATATAAATATTAAGTAGGCTAACTGGATAAATTACCCAGCTCTTTTCTCACGGCACCTTTTGTGTACAATGTGAGGTCTCACTTTACATCTCATTCAAACATCTGCATCTTTGACAGAACAGAATTCCTTTAGAATTGCACAAGAGTGTCAAGCCAGATTTCTGTGCTCAAGTCTTAGGTTAAGGTCTTGAACCAATAACCTTGGTACCTCCAATTGAATGGCAACTGGCATGAAGTTGCCATGAAATTATAATCACTGCAAAATAACTAAGCTAGTAGCCATTTTTTTCTTTACATGACTGCTGGATGTTTGTGGCTGTAATGGTTGAAGGCAAACCAATTTATTCAACTAGTTTTGTAGGATGACGACAGAAGACGGGGTTCCTTTTGAGTGTAAAACCAATTGTAGATTGTCAACATTTAATTTTTTTATTGATCATGATTCCCATTGAAATAAAATATGCTGTGTACTCATTATTGTTTATTTTCCACTACCCCATAATGTCAAAATTAGCCATTTGCAGTTTTCAATTCTAATTGAAAGCCTGTAGGTGCAATTCTGCAATGCCAGACATGCATTGTACTTGATTGGCCTTTGATGATCTTAGTTAATGGCAGCCTTTATTTTCAGTGTTTCAATATTCTCTCACTGAATGATCTATTGTGATCTTCTCAAATTGTCTCTTGCCTATCTGTTTAAGGTTATTTTTCTTGGGCTGTGCCTTTTTCCCCACTAACCTCTTGCTTCCATTCTGCCTGGAGAATGCACACGAGAACAAAAATAAAGAAAGCATTGAATACCTCCACCATGCCCCATGAATTCTCTCGTCCATCAGATCCGTTGATTCTCAGATTCTTTGTCCTCCATTGCAGGATTGTAATGTGCTCCCGATCATGCTTTATATTTCTGGCAACTTTACGCTATTCCTTTGATTTAATACTGTCATTAATTGGTCGAGTCAGCCTCGAGCAGGCTACAATTCTTGCTTGTTTCTTTGCCTTGAAGGACTTTTCTTGCAACTCATATATTTCTTAAAAATTAACCATTCCCAGTCACCATCGTACTTTTAAAATACAATCTTACAATCAGCTATGGTTCTCACCCCATCAATGCATTTTTATTTGTTTAGATTCTAAATTGTTCTATTTAATCATGATCTGATTTGTAAAATAGGCAGTGTAATGTTTAAGTTAAAAGTTTCAGAAATTCCTTTTTTTTTTTAAAAGCATCGAACCATGTTTTCATCTCATCAGCCCCCATTTGAACAAATGGTTGCCAAGCTAGCTAACTTTCAATTGAGACATAATAGGCATATGGGAATGGATAGCCTCCGATAACTTATCAGTTTTAAACAGAAAGCTTAAGATTTTTTATCTACTCTCATTTTAACTACTGAATGAATAGCTGTGCATAGGCACCCATTAAATGGGCTGCTATGTCCTGAATGGCATTGAATTTCCTGTGTGTTGGATTCATCCAGGCAAGTGGAAATAATTCTAGCACTCTCCTGATGAAAGTCTTGTAGATGGCAGAGGGGCTTTGGGGAACTCAAGAGGCGAATTACTGCAAGATTCCTAACCTCCTAGCACGGTGATGCAGCTTTTGTTCAAAAACCGAATTCAGTGGAGATGTGCATAGTGAGGCAGCATAGTGGCACAGTGAGAGTTGCTGCCTTACAGCGTCAGTGACCTGGGTTTGATCCCGACTACGGGTGCTGTCTGTACGGAGCTTGTACATTCTCCCTGTGAACACATGGGTTTCCTCCCACTCCAAAGACATACACATTTGTAGGTTAAATTGCTTCGGCAAAAAACGTAAATTGTCCCTATTTGCAGGATTGTGCTGGTGTATGGGGAAATTGCTGGTTGGCGCATATTCGATGGGCCAAAGGGCCTGATTCTGCACTGCATCACTAAACTAAACAGGCTCTGGAAGCAACATTATGTATATTATTACTCCAGTTCAGTTTCTGGTCAGTGGTAATCCCCAGCATATCGATTGTGTGATATTTAGTGATAGTAATACCATTGATAGTTGATTTTCTTGTGAATATAGCCATTGCCATGAGACACAAATGTTACTTGCCCAAGTCTTGATATATTGGCCTCATCTACATTCAGTTGTAACTGCTTCATTATCTGGGGAATCATGAATGATGCTGAACCATGTGCAATCATCAGCCAACATCCCTACTTGACCTTACCATTGAAACAGATGAAGATGGTTGCACCCAAGACACAACTCTGCCAAACTCCTAGAAATGTCCACAGCTGAGATAATTGAACCCAACCACCACAATCATCTTGAGTTTGAGTTTAGTTAATTGTCATGTATACCTAGACAGTGAAAGGCTTGCTAACAAGTCAGCGGAAAGACAATACATGATTACAATCGAACCATCCACCATGTACAGATACATGATAAAGGGAATAACGTTAGTGCAAGATAAAGTCCAGTGAAGGCCGATCAAAGATAGTCAGAGGGTCTCCAATGAGGTAGATAGTTGCTCAGGACTGCACTCTAGTTGTTTGTCTCCCATTTCTGATGGACTCGTTTAGCAAGGTGTCTTTCATGCCATACCTGATCAAATGCTGCCCTAATGACAAGGGCAGTTACTCTCAACTCACCTCCAGCTTAGTTTTTTTTGCAAATATTTGTACCATGGCATGAGTGAGATGCGTAGAACCTAAACCAAGGGCTTTTAAAGCAAATTGGTGGAAAGCCAGTGCATTATTGACAATTCCTTCCACCCCTTCACTGGTGATTGAGTGCAGATTAACATGGTAACAATTGGCCAGGTTGAATTTGTCTTGCTTCTTGTGGACAGTTCAAAATTGCATGTTATATTTTTGTGAAATGAGTGTCACCTGCCTATGGGGACAGATGCTTTCATTGGAAACTGTGGAAAAGCATTTTATATGCTTTCAGATTAACATTTAGAAATTACACCTTCCCCTACTTAGTTTAACACCAAACTTGCAATTTGTAGAACCTTCAACTTCTTCCCAAACCACTTACACTATATGTGCACCACTTTGGAAATGTGAATGGCTGTAACAGAGGAAATGCGGGAGCTAAATTGCTTATCGCAACAATACAAGGGCCAGACATTACATTTCAGTTATCTTAATCAAGTGATAATATTGTCCAATACCCCAGAAATAATTAGAGTGTTTTGTTTTGAAGCTCGTATGGACACAAATGACCTGGCTGTCAGAGAAAACGAGGATTGTGAAAGAATTAGAACCCAGGTCAAAGGATTTGAGCTGAAACATTGGCTGTTGTTGCTCAGGTGCTACAAGGCAACTGAATGTGTCCACATGTTCACCTGCAGTTTATTAATAGCGTGAAAGTGCTTTTGAAAGAGTAACCTGTTCTCTATTGAAGTACTAACCTTAATATTTTTTCAAAGTTTCAGCAGAGGAACTTGAACCTACTACCTTCTGACATGGGTCACCATCCTATGTGGTGCTTTGTTGTGTTGTTAAAACTGCTGGAAGATGCTTTATTTTTGTTTTGTCCCATTAGGTCACCAGAAAAAGTTTATGCTCGCCGTGAAGAAGCTGGCCGAAATCCAACGTGCTTCCAGGTATGACTCGGGCACCCTGAAGAAGAAAGCCCCGCAGTCCTTAGAGATTGTTGCCATCGAGTCTCCTCAGGGCGAGAATGCCGAATGCCAATCTCCCAAAATGTCCACCTTCGAAGACAGCGAACTGAGCAACGAGCTGCAAGTAGCCATGACCAGCACCGGGGAAGCCAAGGACCAGAGGCAAGCGAATAACCATGCGGCACCGGCTCCGGAAAGCACGGCGTACCACCAGCCAGGATGCGGCCAGGAAAGCAACAGCAGCAGTGGTGGTAAGGCCAAGGCCAACGGTACTGTACCAGGTACGTCAGGAGCAGGGAACCGCCTGCAGGCAGCGGCACTGTCCAAGAGCCAGGAGAACCTGGTGGCTCCCAACCACCGATCCGGCTTCACCGAACACTTTGGCCACACCAAGCGGGCACACCGCCAAGGGGTACAGAGGGCCAGCGTGCCCCCAGCACCTGGGAAACAGCGGGCACCATTGTCCCATGGGCACCACCAAGCCATGGTGGCAATGTCCAGCTTCACCCCTCCACATACCCCGACCAAGCCAGGGACATGCTCGTCTCAGACCCTCAACGTGCCCCAGGCCACGGCCAAGGTGAAGCCCATCCCTCAGCTGCTGCAGGCCGAGAGGCCCATGTCACCCCGTTCGCCCACACACCGGGGCTTTGCCTACGTGATCCCGCAGCCGGCAGAGGCCGAATCCACGGCCACAACCACAGCGATGCCGGTGGTGCCGGTCCTCCGCCTGCCACCTCCCTCCACCCCTCAAGATGGGGGTCACCACGACCCGGGCCGGCCCAAGAAGCGGGCCCACAGCCTGAGCCGCTACGCCCTGTCGGACAGCGAGCAGGAGAAGGACGAGTTGGCCTTGCCGGACGCCGGGCCGTACGCCACCATCCAGCGGCGAGTGGCCAGGAGTCACTCGGCCCGGGCGCCGCCGCCCACCGACTCCAGCGTCAACCGCAGCCAGTCGTTCGCGCTGAGGCCCAGGAAGAAAGGGCCGCCGCCGCCTCCCCCTAAACGCTCCAGCTCCGCCATCTCGACCACTAACCTGGCCAACGACCTGTCCCGGCCCGAGGAGATGGCGGCTATGCCGGTGGAGATGGGCAGCGCGGGCAGCGTCCGCTCCATCGCCGCCATGTTGGAGCTGTCGTCCATCGGCGGCGGAGCGCGGGCTCTGTCCTTGCGCCGCTCCTTCAGGGCGCAGAGGTTTCTAGAAGGTGACGTCAGCGGGCCGCAGGTGGCGGTGGCGACGCCGTTAACGGCGGCAATCTCCGGGAGGCGCGCGGCCCGCGACGCCATCGGCCTGGACGGCGAAGTCATCAACCGCCGGCGGACCATCAGCGGCCCGGTCACCGGGCTGATCGCCGCCGCCTCTTCGCGCAGGGACCCGGCCACCAACCTGCCCTTCGCCGAGGATGGCACCCTGACCATCAAGCAGCGCCCGCGGCAAGCCGGCGCCGACATGAGGCAGTACGGCCCGGGCCTAACGCCGTTAGAGCTGAGGAGAAGCAGGGTCAAGCCCGGCCACGGAGGAGACTCGGCCGCCTTTCACCTCATCGAGTCGAGCACGGTGAAGAGACGACCGAAAGCCCGCGGAGCAGAGTCCCCTCCGCCACCTCCCCCTCCCTTCGACACCCAGCTACACAACGGCACGGCGGCCGCCTTCAGGAGGAGGCCCGCCTCCAACATGGCCGAAGGGGAGACCTACCCCAGCTTCCTCACCGTCGGAGCCCTGCCGCGCAGGAACAGCGAGCACGGCGGGCATGCGGCCAACGGAGAGACCCGCAGACCCTTCAAACCCCCCGTCTCCCCCAAACCTTCCATCGGGCAGCCGGCGCCCAAGCGGCTCGGGCCGCCGCCCGCCAGGAAGACTCCTCTACCGGGCCCTGGCCCCGCCAGTCCAGGTACAGGTAACACCATCACAACAGTCAAACGCTCCTTTATTTATTTGTCTTACTGTCTCTTTATATTTCAGCTGCAATGGCAGACTTGCCGCTGTCGTCTCGTCAGAGCTTTTATATCCTCCCCCTCTCCCTGGCCCGCCCATAGCCCAGCAAGGCCAATGAGAACATAAGGAGTTGTCCTTGCTGGAAACAACAGGCAGCCAGATATCAGCACTGCAAGGTCCCACTATCTGGAGGGTGGCCCAGGATTGATTGCTTAATAATGGATGGATTATCAATGATGGATGGATTATTAAAGTCGGACTGCGTGGAGACAGGCCCTTTCGGTCCAACTTGATAACGCTGACCAATATTGCCCCATTTACACTAGTCCCACTTCCAAGTCAAGTCAAGTTTATTTGTCACATACACGATGTGCAGTGAAATGAAAGTGGCAATGCCTGCGGATTGTGCAAAAAAAAAGTTACAATTACAGCATATAAATTAAAATGAATACAGAAAAGAAAATGTAGTCCCTGGAGTTATAATAGTTAACAGTCCTGATGGCCTGTGGGAAGAAACTCCGTTTTCACAGCATGACAGTGGAGGCGTTTGCCTGACCGTAGCAGCTGGAACAGTCCGTTGCTGGGGTGGTAGGGGTCCCTCATAATCTTGCTTGCTCTTGATCTGCACCTCCTGATGTATAGGTCCTGCAGGAGGGCGAGTGTAGTTCCCATGGTGCGTTCTGCCGAACGCACTACTCTCTGCAGGGCCTTCCTGTCCTGGGCAGAGCTGTTCCCAAACCAGACTGTGATGTTACCGGACAGGATGCTCTCTGCAGCCCCAGAGTAGAAGCATTGAAGGATCCTCAGAGAAACTCTGAATTTCCTCAGCTGTCTAAGGTGGTAAAGGCGCTGCTTTGCCTTACCCACCATTGCAGCAATGTGTGTTGTCCATGTCAGATCCTCTTTGATGTGGATTCCCAGGTATTTAAAGCTGCTCACCCTATCCACAGTAGATCCATTTATTTCCTGTGGCGTGTACGTCCTTGGATGTTGAGCCCTTCTAAAGTCCACAATCAGCTCCTTAGTTTTTTTGCCCCTCGCTTGGCCCATATCCTTCTAAAACTGTCCTATCCATATACCTGTCCAATTGTCTCTTAAATGTTACGACAGTACCTGTCTCAACTACCTCCTTTTGCTGCTCATTCCATATATCCACTACCCTTTCTGTAAAAAATGTTACTCCCCAGGTTCCTATTAAAACTTTTCCCCCTCACTTTAAACTCATGTCCTCTGGTTCTCAATACTCCTGCTCTCGGCAAAATACACTTTACATTCACCCGATCTAATCGTCTCATGATTTTATGCATGCTCTATGAGATCACCCCTCATATTCCTGCACTCCCGAGGATTAAAGCTGAACCTCTCCCTATAGCTTAGGCCATTGAGTCCTGGCAACATCCTCATAAATAAGGCCAATGTGCCAAAATATTTCGTGACCACCTTATCTACATGTGACCACACTTTCAGGGAATTATGTACCTGCACATAGATCCCTCTGCTCTACAACACTCTCCAGCGCCCTACCATTTACTGTGTAGGTTCTGCCCTTGTTAGACTTCACCTCACATTTCACTGCATTAAATTCCATCAACCATTTCTCAGCCCACCTGCCCAATCGATCAAGATTCTGCTGCAATTTCTGACGACCATCTTCACTATCTACAATACCACCCAATTTAGTGTCATTAATTGACGGTGGATTGATTGATTGATAATGGATAGATTATTGATCACACACGCGCACACGCGCACACACACACACACACACACACACACACACACACACACACAAAATATGGGTCAGGTCAGATCACCTTGATCTACTTTGACCAAATCCATGACTGTCAGATTGATTGATTGAAAGAAAACAGGATGGAAGCAGGCCCTTCATCCCACTGAGTCCATGCTGACCATTGATCATCTATTCACACTAGTTCAATGTTAGCCCATTTTTGCACCCACTCCCTACACCATAGGGGCAACTGTGCAGAGGCCAATTAACCTACATCTTGGGGACATGGGAAAAAAACAGTGGTCACAGGGAAAATGGGAAGAACATGCAAACTTCACACAGACAGCACCCAAAGTCAGGTTGGAACCTAGGTTTACGGTGCTACAAGGTAGCAGCTCTACCAGATTTGCCACTGCTCCAATTGCATTTCCTTAATGCCTTTTGGAACATAGAGCAGAACAGACCCACAATGTCTGTGCCAAACATTTTCCTTCTGACACATGATAGCAAGATAAACTATTCTCCTCTGCCTGCACATGATCCATAACCATCTGCACTCTGAATCATTCCCTTCACTCTACCAATTGCACTTGAGTTTGGCTTGATTGTATTGTATTATCTGATTTGATTGGAAAGCATAAAAATTAAAGCTATTCACTGTACCTTGGTTGCTGTGAAAATAATAAACCAAAACTCAACCTTACCCATCCATTCCCTGCATATCTATGTGCCTATCTAAAAACCTCTTAAATGCCACTGCCATATTTGCCTCCACCACCACTCCTGGCAGCACATTCCAGGCACCCACCACCCTCTGCGTAAAATAAATTTACCCCACACATTTCCTTTAAACATTGTCCTTTTCACCATAAAACTAGTATTTGGCATTTCCACCCTGGGAAAAAGATTCTGTCTCTGTATCATTTAGTCCTGGATTGTTTGGCCTCATGGTAAGGTGGGGGGGGGGGGGTGAAACCAAAATGATCAGGCCTTTTGCCCCAACTTGCCCATGCTGACCAACATGCCCCATCTATGCATTTGGCCCCTATCCCTCCAAACCCATCCTTTCCAATTGTGTCTGATCAAATCTCAGTCTCACATCTATCAAATCCGGGTACAAAGCCATTGGTTTCTTGAAGTCTTCCAATGCCTGGTTAAAAATTCCTAATCTATATTTTATTCATGTGTAGGAAAGAACTGCAGATGCTGGTTTAAATCGAAGGTAGACACAAAATGCCGGGGTAACTCAACGTCTCTGGAGAGAAGAATTGGGTGATGTTTCGGATCGAGACCCTTCTTCAGACTCTGAAGAAGGGTCTCAACCCGAAATGTCACCCATTCCTTCTCTCCAGAGATGCTGCCTGTCCTGCTGAGTTACTCCAGCATTTTGTGTCTACATTTTATTAATCCTTGATTATAATACAGATTATAATATCAGACTAATTTCCTTCTGCTGGGGAAATTAGTACACATTACCTTGACATTTGGCCACTCACCAGACCAGTGGTTCACTTTGAACACACAGAACTCTGTTCTCACTAAGAGAAGTTGGCCTTGGTTCTTTGCCCACCCCAAATTCACCCTGTACCCCTGGTATGGGCTGGCCTCTGAAGTTGCACTCCCAACCCCCAGGACACAATGGGCCTCCAGTGTAGTGATGTATTTACTGCACAGCAAGTTCTTATTCCCTGATAATGACCAGAAACTGGTCACAAATTCCATTACATGATGCTGTTTATATCAGTTTTACACAGTTGAAAATCAATTTTAACTAAAGTAGAATACAATAACAAACCAGAAATGTAGCTGTGCCTTCCAAGGGTGAGGCACGTGTGGGCATTTTATATTGTTTCAGCATTAGATGGGCATGAAATGATATTCTATTTGAAGGGTTGCCGGGGAAATTAGTCCACATTATTCATGGAGCGATGTAGGCCTGGAACCACCAGGTTGATAGTGCGCAATTTAGTGTCAGCCCGCACTGAGGTAAATTGCATTACTTGCCTTTTATCCTCTGGGCTCCCTCTTACTGAATCACACATGTTTATTTGATCATTCCTGGTCCTGATCCACCGCAACCCTCGATCTTTCTTGGCCCCAGCTCCCCAGTCACCATTTCTTTTGATCATCTGTCTCCCTGAACTCAACTCCACAACGCTGGTCCCCAACACTCACCTCTTCCCTCGTCCCAGGCAGTCTCTAATGCACATCTCAACAAGCTACTGATGAAGGCTGCATCCTCTTCCCTAGTTTAGTTTAGTTTATTGTCATGTGCACCGAAGTACAGTGAAAAGCTTTTTTGTTGGGTGTTATCCAGCCAACAAAAAGACTATACACGATTACAATCAAACCGTCCACAGTGTACAGATACAGGATAAAGGGTTTAGTGCAAAGTCCATTAAGTCTGATTAAAGATAGCCCAAGGTCTCCAATGATGTAGATGGTAGGTCAGGACTGCTCTCTAGTTGTCCCAACCAGCCACCAAGGCAGCTTGCATCTCACTTCCTCCTCTTGATCAACTCCACAGCCAACATTATCCAGCCTCCACAAAGCCCCCCATCTCCTGTTTTAGATGCAGGCTCGCCCCTTTCCCCATCCAAACAGTCTGCAATACACAAAGATGTCTGGTCTCTGAGGCCTCCCCCTTCAGCCCTAGTTTCTGGACTCCCTCTATCCCAGTCACCTCCACTCTGAGAAGTGACCATTTTTACTGAAGCGATGCTAAAACATCCAGCACTCTTCAGTCATTACCATATTCCAGTTACTACCTACAGTTGTTAAGCACTTTTGCGGTCCAACTTGTATTTATATAACTTCTTTCATATGCCTTGCCAGTTGTCCCACATTGCTTCATGGTCAGTGAAGTACTTTTAAGGTGTGATGATAATAGTAATACAGGAAGCCAGATGACCCAATTTCCACATTACAGAGTCTAACAAATCATGTCATTGTAACATCAAATATCGGCCATAAAATTTGACCGCATTCCAGTGCTAGATATTTCGGCATTGCTCCCATTAAGAATGGTCTCTTCCTGGAGTGAAATGCAATAACAATCAAGTCTGGCTCATTTTGTGTCACTTTGGAGATTTGACTGGGCTTGAATCACCTGGAGAGTTTGTTTTTGTCATACCCTTGACCCCATTCAGTTAAGCCCCATTATGACAATCCATTCTTCAGGCCCATAAGTCCTAAATGATCTCAGATGCAGCAGAACCTTGCCTCCCCCAGCCCCAGCCACATTCTTTTGCGATTACACTGCACCTGTATCATAATAAAATGTACAAGATGCATCACAAGTGTATGATAAAATAAAGGCTGACATTTGTGCTTGTTAATTGGCTGGGTAAATGTGAAAATTGTCCCTAGTGGGTGTAGGATAGTGTTAATGTACGGGGATCGCTGGGCGGCACGGACTTGGAGGGCCGAAAAGGCCTGTTTCCGGCTGTATATATATGATGATATGGTAGATGTTGAGGACTACTTTCAAGGAGGAGAGACTGGTAGCTCAGTTGATGACAATTAGGATACAAAACATCCATTACATTTTCAATATATAAGATTAACAATTCTGACTGGCAAACTTTACAGACAATTGTTCTATAAACTTACTGTAAATTAATTGTATGCACTGTTCTTACTCAACTGTTACCCATTTTATTAAAAGTAAACTGGTCATTGCATCCACATCACTGTAGTTTTGAACATTATATGCTCTTATGCAAAGTTTCACAATTGTTATAGTTAGCATGATTATATTTGTTTTTGATCTCTGCAAGCACCATGACATTAACAAATTAAATTTAATGAGTTACAGTATCTCAAACCTTAATCAGTTTGAGAAGAGTTCAATATTTTGGTTCTGAGGTCGATATTATTTTTCCCTTGTGTACTAATTACTGTCTTGTCTAGTCTTTTGCATGTTTTCTTTTCAGTCCTGAGTCTCCATGTTAACTTTCAAAAGACCTAAGATAATGACATCTCTCCCCTATAAATCTTCAACTCTCTGGAGAAGTCACGTTTTATAATTTGCAACATAAAGAAGGCAATCATTATTGTAAAAGATCTACTGAAGAATTCTTAACTTCAGTGCTAATTGTATTATCTTCGCACTGTGAAATAGTGATTAAATTACTGAACGAAGAGCCCAGTACATTTGAACCATTTAAAATCTGTAAATACTGTAAAATTGTACATAATAGAAAACATTACCACAAAGCTGATGCATTGTTGCAAAATTCTAAGTCGGCCTTCAAAGAAGGAAACGTGCCCTTCCCTGGTCTGTGATTGTACTTCCACATTATCATATCATATCATATATATACAGCCGGAAACAGGCCTTTTCGGCCCACCAAGTCCGTGCCGCCCAGTGACCCCGCACATTAACACTATCCTACACCCACTAGGGACAATTTTTACATTTACCCAGCCAATTAACCTACATACCTGTACGTCTTTGGAGTGTGGGAGGAAACCGAAGATCTCGGAGAAAACCCACGCAGGTCACGGGGAGAACGTACAAACTCCTTACAGTGCAGCATCCGTAGTCAGGATCGAACCTGAGTCTCCGGCGCAGCATTCGCTGTAAAGCAGCAACTCTACCGCTGCGCTACCGTGCCGCCCATTAATATGGTTGATTTTAGTGCCTTCTTAACTAAACTAGCAAACTATTAATTTCTTGCGAATTTCTACTAGTTCACGATAACGATTCATTCCACTTTCTGAGAGCAACTGGTATAACATAACAAAGAGCAGTACAGCTTAGGAACAGGTCCTTTGGCCCACAATGTGCACACAGAACATGATGATAGGTTAAACTAATCTCCTCTGCCTGCACATGATCCATATCCTACAATTGTCTGCATAACCATGCGCCTATCTAAAAGCCTCTTTACATGTCACCATTATGCGCCTCCACCACTACTCTTAGCAGCACATTCCAAGCACCCACCGCACTGTAAAAAAAATGCTCCACACATTTCCCTTTAAACTTTGCTACTCTCACCTTAAAGCTCTGCCTTCTTCTTCCTTCCTGGGAAAAAAAACTGCCCTCTCTCTACCTCATAATTTCGAAAGGCAAAGAGAAATCAGACAGTAAGAACTTTTCTAATTGTCTGCTCCCCCTATTCTCCACAGAAAGAATAAATCCGCAGAATCAATAGAAAGGTATATTTCTCTGCTTGAAGCTGTGGTTTTTGACTCTTGGTCATTCAGTTGCCTCACTAAATGTACTATTCGTGTTGTGTAGTGGAGATCAGCTCCATCAGAAGGTATCACCTACGTCCAATGTCCTTCAGCAAATGTGAAAGAAAAGCACAGTTACATTCATCTTGTGCTTGGATAAGTTTTACGTTCTGTCCAAAGTTTCTATATGGTCTATTCCCAGTATTGTCCATCGGCCGTGGTTCTGGTGTTGATATTGTGAAAATTCTGAACTGCATTCTTATGCTGCTGCGTATCTCAGCAGATGGCCCATAGTTTGCTTATCCTAACATGGTTGGTAGCATAGAAAGTACATGATTTCATCAGAGTGCTCAGAGTACTCTACCAGGATGGATGACGGATACCTCCCCCTGATGGGTCACCACCTTGAAGGTCAAACCTATCAACTGCTCCATAAACTAACCAAGCTGGTAAGTATAAGAAAATCTGAAACTTTATGTAGAAAGAGTGATCACAGCATCATCTCAAGAGGCATGGTGATGGCATGGCAGCGCACCGGTAGAGTTGCTGCCTTATAACCATAGACACCCCGGTTCCACCCTGACTATGGGGGCTGTCTGTACGAAGCGTACGTTCTCCGCCTGACCTGCATGGGTATTCTCCAGGAACTCCGATTTCCTCCCACACTCCAAAGACGTGCAGGTTTGTAGGTTAATTAGCTTGGTATAATTGTAAATCATCTCTAGTGTGTGTAGGATAGTAGTGTGTGGGGATTACTGGTCAGTGCGGACTCGGTGGGCCAAAGGGGCTGTTACCGTACTGTATCTCTCAACTAAACTAAACTTACCCAAACTAAACTAAAGTGATAAACAGTGTACTTGCAAATTTTAGGATTTTTTAATCACATATGTACTTAATATATTGATAGCGCTTTTATATTAATTCAGAACTTTTAATTAACAAATACAATAGGTACTCTTCTGTTAAGAAAATGGAATCTTGATATAATGGGGAATTTATACAGAACATCTCACTTTCTCTAGAAATCCCAAAGCATTTTAGCCAATGGAGTAGCTTTTTTACTGTTTAAGACTGCTAGGATGGCTTCTGCATTGCTAAATTTTGTATCAAATATTATCTACAATGAGAGATCGCATTTTGTCTTGACCATGCTAGAATGCAATCTGTATAACTAGCTATTATTAACACAATTTTCCTATCCCTCTTTATTTCAGAGGTAAAGCGTGCACCTCCACCTGTTTCCCCTAAACCGATTCTACCTCCCCCTCTGACCCCACCCAAGCTCATCAAGCCCCATATTATTCTTCAGTCATTAAGCGCTGGTCCCACTCCAGTCCCTTCTCCCGCCAAGCAACCAACCATAAAGGCAGCAAGTACACCATCATCCCTGTGCTCAAGCCCAGCTAAACCCATTGCTGCTGGTCCGCCACAACAGGTCCCAGTCAAACCGCCAAGGTCTTCGATATCTGGGCCATCCATAGAGATAGCCACGACAGATGTAGCACAAATGAAACTCGAGGAAACCAGTGCATCGCTGGCAGCTGCTTTACAGGCTGTGGAAGAGAAGATTAAACACGACGATGGGCAGGAGCAAGAGTAAGTTTGTTAATTTAGTTACACTCTGTTCGATGGGAAGTTTGGTCTGTGTGGTGGACTGGGCTACATCTACAACTCTTTGCAATTTCTTGCAATCTTGGGCAGAGCTGTTCCCAAACCACCAGTGATGTAACCTGACAATGAATGAATGAATGAATAAATGAATGAATGAATGAATGAATGAATGAATGAATGATACTCTTATTACTTATTTATCACATGTAACATGTCGCAGTGAAATATTTTGTTTTGCAAGCCATATACAAAGTATGCAGAGTCTCCACTTATAGGGTGCTGACAATATGCTTTCTATGGCGCAACTGTAGAAGTTTGTAAGAGTCATTGGAGATATGCCAAATTTCCTCAGTCTCCTCAGGAAGTAGAAGCATTGTCGTGCCTTCTTAGCTGTCTTCAAATGGAGTAAATGTATATATATTGCACACATATATGCAGCAGAAATTGGCTGCCGTGATAATTAGGCTTTCTGACTAAGTTTGAAGTGAAGCTTGCAATGTACTTTCTCTCGCCAGAACTGCCACTGAGGTGAAGAGCACAGGCAGCATTCTGGATGACATCGGCAGTATGTTTGATGATTTGGCAGATCAACTGGATGCCATGTTGGAATGAAGGAAGGGAAGAAAGATGGCAGGAAAACCTCAGGACTCAATGTGGGCACAATGATCTTTGAAATCCTACCCAGACCAGTCTTGAACACAATCTCCCTTCCTGAACCCATTTGATTTTGTTTTGGTTTGCACAATTCACCAAACAATGAAAGTTTATATTACCTCAGGATCTTACTGCGTGAAGATCTATGAATTCACTGATATCATCTTTGAAGGAAAACAAGGTCTCAAGATTTGGATTTGAAATTGAAGCAGAGATGTGAGGTTCAACTGTTTTAATATTGATCTCGCAAACGTGAAAATGTTTAAACTTCAGTTCAAAAAGAGTGTTAATGCGAACTATAGTATATGTACACTGTAAAGACAAGAAATAAGATAGGTTTGTAAAACATCCATCGCAGCTGATGAAAACTTAACCAAGTCTGCAAGGACTTGGTTGAATTGTGATTTTAAATTTCAAGTTGTTTTTTTTCCCCCTTGGGTGAAAGGCCAGTGAGAGAAACAGATGGGATTTAAGATGACATGTTTATGATACTTATTCATTGATAGTTATGCATTGGTGGTATAGTGGTTAAATAATTATACAACATTTGATTGGAGACAAAAGTTCACATCCCACCACAGAACCTTGGGTTTAGATGTAACTAAATAAATCTAGAATAAAATGCTAATATTAGATCATTAAACTATCCGATTGTAATAAAATTCATCTGGTCCACATGGGCCATCCTAATCAGGCCTATGTGTTACTCCAGACTGATATCAATGTGAGAAAGGGGTCTTGACCCAAAATGTCACCTTTTCCTTTTATCCAGAGATGCTGCCTGACCTGCTGAGTTACTCCAGCATTTTGTGTCTATCTTCAGTGTAAACCAGCATCTGCAGTTCCTCCCTGCACATCAATGTGATGGTCCACTTTTTCATCCACAATGGCCCAGCAACTCATTCAGGTCAGGGACAGCTAGGGATGGACAATCAATGTTGGTCATGCCACCTATGCCAATGAATGAATGAATAAATAACGCATTGTTAGCTTTGTCAGTTAAATGGCATAAAGTTTAAAACAGAGCAAACTCAAGCTTCCGTGGTGAGAAAACCTGAGTTAAGACTTTCAGAGTTTTTGTGAGATTTGACATAGGTGATTGAGTGATTTGTGACAGAAATAATATCATTTTCTACTTTGCTTTTTATAACCTTGGGCCATTACAAAGTGCTCTACAATCAATGGAATGATTTATGGAAGCCTAGTCACGGCTGTAATGTGGGAAATGGTTTTTATAGAGACATTTGATGAAGGATTAACATTATTGGTTAGGATGAAATTATGTTTGAGAGTTAGAGAGCTGCCTTGAATGATTAATGGATAAGTACTGCACCCATGACAGTACCTGATTTGATACTTGTTTCTGGATTTGGAAGCTACATTCATCTAGCTTAGAGCGCCCAGAAAAGGGGTCTATTTGCCTGTTCTTGGTCTCTGTCCAATAACTCCTATCAGCAAATTCCCTTGCAGTAACCTTGAAGTCACATTCAGTGTTAACCGTCATGCCTGTCAAAGTTGATTAGTTGGCGCTATTCACTATCTGTGGTCACAAATGGCCAATGGTTGTTTGGATGAATGACAGAAAATATTTGAGCAGAGGTCACGGGTAGCATGGTGGCACGGCGGTAGAGTTGTTGCCTTACAGCGCCAGAGACCTGGGTTCGATCTTGACTAGGGTGCTGTCTATATGGAGTTTGTATGTTCCCAACATGACCTGCGTGGGTTTTCTCCGGGTGCTCCGGTTTCCTCCCACACTCTAAAAAGTACAGGTTTGTAGGCTAATTGGCTTGGTAAAATTGTGAATTGCCCCAAGTCTGTGTAGGATAGTGTTAGTGTCTGGGGATCACTGGTCAGCGTGGACTCAGTGGGCCGAAGGTCCTGTTTTCACACTGTATCTCTACAGACTAAATCAAAAGTCAGAGAGCAGCACCTCCTCAAAGAAAATCATAACTCAAAACTTGGTGAGACCGCACCTGGAGTATTGTGTATTGGTCTCCTAATCTGAGGAAAGACATTCTAGCCTTAGAGGGAGTACAGAGAATGTTCACCAGATTGATCCCTGGGATGGCAGGACTTTCATATGAAGAAAGACTGGATAGACTAGGCTTATACTCGCTGGAATTTAGAAGACTGAGGGGGGATCTTATTGAAACATATAAAATTCTTAAGGGGTTGGAGAGGCTAGATGCGGGAAGATTGTTCCCGATGTTGGGGAAGTCCAGAACCAGGGGTCACAGCTTAAGGATAAGGGGGAAGTCTTTTAGGACCGAGATGAGAAAACATTTCTTCACACAGAGAGTGGTGAGTCTGTGGAATTCTCTGCCACAGAAGGTAGTTTAGGCCAGTTCATTGGCTATATTTAAGAGGGAGTTAGATGTGGCCCTTGTGGCTAAAGGGATCAGGGGGTATGGAGAGAAGGCAGGTACAGGTTACTGAGCTGGATGATCAGCCATGATCATATTGAATGGCGGTGCAGGCTCGAAGGGCCGAATGGCCTCCTCCTGCACCTATTTTCTATGTTTCTATGTCTATGTTTCTATGCAGATCAATAAATAGAAAACAGCAGCTCTCAAATAAATACTGCCCATCCATGGAGAAACATGAGAAACTTGCATTTATATAACACATTTCACAGAATTGGGTCGTCTCGAAGCATGTCACAGCGATTGAAATACTTCTGAAGATTGATCATGGTTCCGGTTATCATGGCAATCAATATGCATTCTGCAAGACCTACAAACAGCAATATGAAATTACCAGATGATTAGTTTATTATTGACCATGATGTTAAGGACGAACCTCTGTTCTTGTTCAAAATTGTACCTTGAGTTTTACCTATGTAATTGTACCTATGAGTGTCACTGGCAAGCTTGGAATTTATTGAGGAGATGGTGGCAAGCCATCACAATCTGTGTGATGAAGAACATAAGAATTTGAAGCAGGAGTAGGCCATATAATATTCCACTGCGCTGTTGAACAGGGGGAGATTTATTGCTGTGCTTGTGCAATGTACTTTAACAGGCAGCAGAATCGAATGAGGAAAAAGCTTAAGAACATAGAACATAGAAAAGCACAGCCCACGATATCAGTGCCGAACATGATGCCAAGTGAAACTAATCTCCTCAGCCTGCACATAATCCATATCCTTCAATTCCTTGCATCAATAAAGCACCTATTTCTTCCTCAGAATATCCGAAAGTGCTTTAAAACCAACTAATTATGTTTGAAATACAATTACCGGCATCATGTAGATAACAAGGCAGCCAATTTTTTTGATATTTCAGATGCATCAGTGACATAAATAAACAGGAAACATACTTTTATTTGTTGGGTGAAGAACAAATATTGGCCAGAATTTTCAAGAGATGTTTCCATGTTTGGTTCCAGATAATGCCATGAGATCTTTTATAACCATCCGAGATGGCAGACAGCTTCTGAGGGTAGCATCTCATCAGAGAGACAGCACTTCAGACAGAGCGGTGTTCCCTCAGTACTACAGTGGGGTTGTCAGCCTAGATTATATCCTCCAGTCTGTAGAGCAGGATCGAAGCAGTGGTTTTGCAGATAGAGAAGTATAGGTGCTGCTGTTTACCCATGGATGATGCATTGAAAACAACGACCAGCTAATCTGTTTCAGTGATGCTTATTGATAGATATTGGGCAGAACACTGGGGAGAATGACCCTGCTCTACCCGTCACAGTGGCGCAGCAGTAGAGTTGCTGCCTTGCAACGCCAGAGACCCAGGTTCAATTTTGACTACAAGTGCTCTCTGTACGGAGTTTGTTGTACCTTTTCCCCATGGCCGCGTGGGTTTTCTTCAAGTGCTTCAGTTTCCTCCCACACTCCAAAGACGTACAGATTTGTAGGTTAATTGTCTTTAGTAACATTGCAAAAATTGTCCCAAATGTGTAGAATAGCATTAGTGGACGGGGAAAGCTAGTCGGCGCGGACCCGGTGGTCTGAAGAACCTGTTTCAGCGTTGTATCTCAAAAGTCTAAAGTCTAAACTTCTAAATAGTGCCATGGAATCCATGATAGAGCAGAAAGACCCTATGATTAAAGGATATCACTTCCAACGATTCAGAACACCCTCACTATCATTGTGGGAATATGTCTGCTGAGTGGATTTCTCCTTCAGATGTATCCACGGAGAATAATGACTTTCTCTGGGCCTAGATTCCATGCCCAAGATGGTTTGGTGAACACTCTTACTGCTAGCCTCAAATGTCACTGACTTCTTTAAAACTCATTCAGGTCCGCTGGGCTCACTGTGGAAGGCAGATTATTCGTCAATTTTGGTAACAAAGAGGTTTGCAGGCTCCATCACTGCCAGGGAAGCTGTATTGCCAAAGTTTTAATTGGTTTAGGTTTACCAAGGCAGAAGATATGAGGCCATCCTTTATCCATCAATAGTACATTATGGTGTTTTTGGGGGGAAAAAACATTTAACAAGTTGTTTTCAGTAAATTCAATCATATACTGGATGCGCATTTATGATTTTAAAACTGCTATTCTATATATATATATATATGAAGTTGTTAGGTTCACCAAGTCAACTAAATACATTGATATATAAATAATTCATTCCAAAAAAAGGTGCTGTTGTTACATTTTAGTCTGTCTTTGCCAAGAACCCTTATTACACAGATTCCAAAAGTCCAAAGCCCTAGAGAACTGAGGAACACAGTATTTTTTACCAACTCTACCTAGGTACACATGACAATAAATTACCATTGAACATAATGTATTACTGTATTACTGCAGGAGCTACCAATGAGATGTATTTGGTAGAAATAACTCTTCACTAATCTGTAAAATCAGACTAGCAAGAAAATGAAGCGAAACTCAAAAGAAAGGCCCGTCACTCTCCGTTTTTCCCTATGTTCTCTGTTCACTTCCTCATGTGCTAATCTCTTGCTAATTAGACATTTCGAATAATATGACAGGTTAAACAGTCACACAAGGCTTGTCACATAGTGCTTTTCTACTGCTTTCAACATATTTACGGCTCAGATGTGCCAAGTGAACATGCCCTTAAATTTAAATAATTTGCCTTCATCTTATCGGTTGAGGTTGTCAAGTTAACTTTCTATATGAACTGAAGAGGCTTGGAAGAGTTGCCTGGTCTGTTTTCACACTATGTGGTTCATATAGTATAGACGTTGAATGATGCTAAAGTAATGACGGGGCAGTGTGGACTCAGTTATTTCCATTCTCCACCTTAAAGTGTTAAGTACAAGCAGAACATATACCTGTACGTGTATTCTATATATAAATCCAGGTTGGGACTTAGGCTCAAAGATCCCAAAGGGCTTTCGCACAGGTTCTTAGTTGCACCGGCTGGTAAGGCTATGTTGGAAGCGTAAATATTTGCAGCCAGATACGCCAGTTCCGGATGTGCATCTTCTGCCTCCCTGTGGCAAGAATAACACATTACAATAAAGAAGAAATACATCTCCATAAAAATTAAACAAGTAAAAGTGTGCACAATAGATGATATAAAGTGAATTGTTGGGCTTTATGAAAATCCACATCACTTTCCTCTTAAGATAACGAAAACAAGAAGTATTTAAAATATTTGTGAACGCTCCTGTTCACAGTTGAGAGATTTTACTGACCCAAAATTCTATATTAAATTATATATTAAAATTTACTCTAGCACAAGTTGAAAATAACACTCCTGTAAAATTCTACTTTATTTTGAAGCCATTTAAAATAAAATATATATAAATGATGTTTTTAAATTGTCATTTTAATTTTGTTGATTACTTTTTCTTTTGGTGTTTTTAATGTTGAAGCAGAACATTGTATGCATTTTTTTAAATGAACAATGACGTGCCTTGTTTACGTTGAAGATTTCTTTTGTTAATTGCTTTATGATATTGAGTTGTATTTCAATTTTAGTTGTATGGGTGTTCGGGTAGAACACTCCTGCTGTAATAACAAATGTACAAACCGTGTATAAAATCTGGGGTAATGCCTGAATTACAATGAATGCGTCTGCCTGTGGTTTGAAAAAAAGTGTCAATTGTAATTCTCGGACTTAAGCTATTAATTGTCTTATATTGTGTCCAATGACCCAGTGTGTTTGTCAAAGTTTTGAAATTTCTTCAAAGCCTGAAAAATTGCCGATGTAAATTGTAAAAAAAAGTAACAAAAAATTTAGAAATCCCATAAAAAGTTGTATGACTGTTATATTTTTATTAAGTTATGAAACTGTATTGTATTTCCATTGTGTAAAGCTATGCATCTTGACGCTTCATGCTATTCCGTGTGCTACTGAAAGTGATTAATGTCGTTGGGTGTGTCGTGATGTTCGAAGAGGATTCCATTTCTTGTCAGTCTTACCTGCAAGAAGCAACTTCGATCTTACAGAAAGTTAAAAGGAGAGACATTTGTCCAGTCAATGTATTCCGGGAACCTGGTTTATTTTTATCTTGTAAAAAAAAGGGACTTTGTTTTCAATGGATTTCCTCAAGTGGGCTGGTTGCAAAATATGTTCGTCCTGTGGACTCTGCCAATGACTGTATCATTACCATCATGACAGGCATGTGGCAGTGTTGTGCTTGACTGATTGCATTTACTGCCATTGGCTCTAAATAAATGTTAAAAGGGCACTCTGTCTAACTTTCTCCCTTCATTTAAAAAAAAATCTTTGACAAAGGTATACGCCTTAGATTGAATGCAGCAAAGATTGACTCCTGATAATGAGGTGGTCATCCTGTTCAGAGATCATTTACGTTTGGCCTGAAGACTCTGATATTTCAAAGAATGAGATGTGAACTAATCAAGATGTACAAAATTCTGTGCAGGATTGACAGGGTAAATGCCCAGATGCTGTTTCCTCTGGCGACAGGGGCAGCACAGAGGTGCAGCAGTAGAGTTGCTGTTTTACAGTGTGTTTGTAAGTTCTCCCTGTGACCGCATCGGTTTTCCCCGGATCCTCCAGTTTTCTCCCACACACAAAAGATGTACAGGTTTATACGTTAATTGGCTTCGGTAAAAATGTAAATTGTCCCTTGTGTGTAGGATAGTATTAGTGTACGGGGTGATCGCTGGCCGGCACGGACTCTGTGGGTCAAAGGGCCTGGTTCTGCGCTGCATCTCTTAAAGTCTAAAGACAGTTAATAAGCCAACAGAGGATCCAAGAGATAGAGAGTAGAAACAAGGAACTGCAGATGCTGGTTTACCAAGGAGACACAAAATTTTGGAGTAACTCAACGGATTAGGCAACATCCTTGGAGAACATGGAGAACTGATCTTTCAGATCGGTACCCTTCTTCAGACTGAGAGTGAGACCCAAAACATTGCAAATGCTGTACCTGGAACAAAAGACAAACTGCTGGAGGATCTCAGCAGGTCGAGTCGCATCTGTGGGAGGAGGGGAAGGTGGGGGGTAAGGAACTATCGACGTTCTGGGTTGAGGCAGTGCATCAGGACTGTGAGTGGAGAAGGTAGGTAGCCAGGATAAAGACGAACAGAACAGAGGTGAAACAGGGGTGGGAGAAAGAATCTTCCTGCTGAATGTTTACACCATTTCCCAACAATTTTTGTAATGCCTCGAATGTTGACCTCTATTGCAGAATGTTGGCGTTCATAAAGTAATATGCCACAATTAAATAAGACTTTGTGTTCCAAGGACGTACACGCCACTGGAGATAAATGGGTCTACTGTGGATAGGGTGAGCAGTTTTAAATACTTGGGAGTCCACATCACAGAGGATCTGACATGGGCAACGCACATTGCCGCACTGGTGGGTAAGGCAAAGCAGCGCCTTTACCACCTTAGTCAGCTGAGGAAATTCAGAGTGTCTCTGAGGATCCTTCATCGCTTCTACTCTGGGGCTGTAGAGAGCATCCTGTCCGGCAACATTACAGTCAGAATTGGGAACAGCTCTGCCCAGGACAGGATGGCCCTGCAGAGAGTAGTGCGTTCGGCAGAACGCACCATGGGAACTACACTCGTCCCCCTGCAGAACCTATACATCAGGAGGTGCAGATCCAGAGCAAGCAAGATTATGAGGGACCCCTACCACCCCAGCAACAGACTGTTCCAGATGCTACGGTCAGGAAAACGCCTCCGCTGTCACGCTGTCACGCTGTGAAAACGGAGAGGATGAGACGGAGTTTCTTCCCACAGGCCATCAGGACTGTTAACTTTTATAACTCCAGGGACTAAATTTTGTCTTCTCTGTATTAACTTTATTAACTTTATTTATATGCTGTAACTGTAATTCTTCTTTGTGCACAATCCGCAGGCATTGCCACTTTCATTTCACTGCACATCGTGTATGTGCATGTGACAAATAAACTTGACTTGACTTGACTTGACTTACATATGTAGACTTCAGAGATATGGCGCGGAAACAGGCCCTTACTCTAGCACTATCCTACACACTAGGGACAATTTTCAATTTTTATCAAAGCCAATTAACTACAAACCTGCACATCTTTGGAATGTGGGAGGAAACTGGAGCATCCGGAGTAAACCCATGAGGTCACAGGGAGAACGTACAACTCTATACAGACAGCACCTGTAGTCAGGATCGAACCGGGGTCTCTGGCGCTGCAAGGCATCTGTAGTATTAGAAGTAGTTTTGGTTACCGTGTTGAAGGAAGGATATAACTGCCTTTAACCGATGCAGCATTGATTGGTTTGCCCAGCCAGCAAAGGTTGAGGAAAATTGGCTAATATTCATTTGAGTTCACAAGGATGATAAATAGTTTCACAGAGATGAAAGACTTTGGGAGGAATTCGTAGGCTATATGTCAAGAGGCTGTTCCCGTGTGCAGTAGAATCCAGAATCAGGAAGCAGAGTCGCAAGTTAACAGGGCATCTATTTAGGACAAAAATAAGAAGAAATTTCTCTAGGCAGAGAGGATTTAAGTTTTTAGAGTTTTCTATTCAAAAGGAGTGAAGGATGCTCAGTTATCCATGACATTTGAGACTGACACTGACAGATTTGTGGACATTCAAAGGGGATAAAGTGTTATGGAGACCAGGAAGGTGATAGGAATTGAGATACAGCATCTTAATTAAGAACAGACCACTTCCTAACTATCTAATAATGTTCTTATGCTAAGATACCAATGCCCATTCTTCATTGACCACGTGAATCCATCCTTAACTAAAGTGTTCAATCCAACAATACAGGACGGCACAGTGGTGCAGCGGTAGAGTTGCTGCCTTACAACACTAGAGATCCGGGGTCGATTCTGACTACGGGTGCTGTCTGTACAGAGTTTGTACGTTCTCCCTGTGACAGAGTGGGTTTTCTCCGGGTGTTCTGGTTTCCTCCCACTCTGTAAAGACCTGCAGGTTTGTAGCTTAATTGGCTTCTGTAAATTGTAAATTGGCCCTAGTGTGTAAGATAGTGCTAGTGTTTGGGTTGATCGCTGATTGATGTGGACCAGGTGGGCCGAAGGGCCTGTTTCCACACTGCATCTCTAAACTAAACTAAACTCCAAAGACTTGCAGGTTTGTAGGTTAATTGGCTTCTGTAAATTATAAATTGTACCTAGCGTGTAGGATAGTGCTAGTGTACGGGGCAATCGCTGGTCGGCGTGGACTAGGGTGGGCCAAAGAGCCTGTTTCCACGCAGCATCTCAAAAGTCTAAAGCAGACCACTGCTTAGCTATCAATGTTCTTATGCTTATATATGCTAATGCCCATTGTTCATTGACAACGTGAATCTACCCATATCTCAAGTTGTTCAACAATATAGTCAAGTCAAGTCAAGTCAATTTTATTTGTATAGCACATTTAAAAACAACCCACGTTGACCAAAGTGCTGTACATCTGATTAGGTACTAAGGAAAAAAATGAAACATACAGTAGCACGCACACAGTTCACAGCGCCTCCTCAATGAGCCTCAAACGCTAGGGAGTAGAAATAGGTTTTGAGCCTGGACTTAAAGGAGTCGATGGAGGGGGCAGTTCTGATGGGGAGAGGGATGCTGTTCCACAGTCTAGGAGCTGCAACCGCAAAAGCGCGGTCACCCCTGAGCTTAAGCCTAGACCGCGGGATAGTGAGTAGCCCTAAGTCGGCCGACCTGAGGGACCTGGAGTTAGAGAGGGGTTAGAAGATTTTTGATGTAGGGGGAGGAATGTCCATTTAGGGCTTTATACGTGAATAAGAGGAGCTTGAAGTTGATTCTGTACCGTACAGGGAGCCAGTGGAGAGAGGCCAGAATCGGGGTGATGTGGTCCCTTTTACGGGTACCCGTCAGGAGTCTCGCTGCGGCGTTTTGGACCAGTTGCAGGCGGGACAGGGAAGATTGGCTGATCCCAGTGTATAGGGAGTTGCAGTAGTCTAGGCGGGAGGAAATGAAAGCGTGAATGATTTTTTCTGTGTCGTCGAATTGGAGGAAAGGTTTGATTTTAGCAATGGTTCGAAGTTGGAAGAAGCTGGCTTTTACCACAGCGTTGACTTGCTTATCAAATTTTAATGCAGAGTCAAATATCATGCCGAGGTTTTTGACATGCGGTTTGACTAGGCAGGATAGACTTCCAAGACTGCCTGTTATCGATTTGATGGAGTCGGGGGGGCCGAATAGGATGACCTCAGACTTGCTCTCATTTAATTGGAGGAAGTTCTGTGCCATCCAACATTTTATGTCCTCAAGGCAGTGTAAGAGGCTGTTTAAATTTGACTGGTTGTTGGGAGCAGAGCAAGGACGCCCGTTGGCTGAGAAGAAAAGTAAGTGTTAATTACAGTGGAAAAGGCAGTTTAAAAAGAGCGCCAAGAGGACGCTAGTAGTCAGTGTGAAAAGTCCGGGAGCAGAGCAAGGACGCCCGTTGGCTGAGAAGAAAAGTAAGTGTTAATTTAAGTGAGAAGTCAGGTAAATTGGACAATCAGGCAATTTAATTGGTGATATAAGCAAGACTTGCAAAAGGGTGCATCCCTGTTCGGGTGCAGCCCAGTGAGGGAAGTGCCCAGTGGATGTGGTGTACCTCGACTTTCAGAAAGCCTTCAACAAGGTCCCACATAGAAGATTAGTGGGCAAAATTAGGGCACATGGTATTGGGGGTAGGGTACTGACATGGATAGAAAATTGGTTGACAGACAGAAAGCAAAGAGTGGGGATAAATGGGTCCCTTTCGGAATGGCAGGCAGTGACCAGTGGGGTACCGCAAGGTTCGGTGCTGGGACCCCAGCTATTTACGATATACATTAATGACTTAGACAAAGGGATTAAAAGTACCATTAGCAAATTTGCAGATGATACTAAGCTGGGGGGGGTAGTGTGAATTGTGAGGAAGATGCAATAAGGCTGCAGGGTGACTTGGACAGGTTGTGTGAGTGGGCGGATACATGGCAGATGCAGTTCAATGTAGATAAGTGTGAGGTTATTCACTTTGGAAGTAAGAATAGAAAGGCAGATTATTATCTGAATGGTATCAAGTTAGGAGGAAGGGGAGTTCAACGAGATCTGGGTGTCCTAGTGCATCAGTCAATGAAAGGAAGCATGCAGGTACAGCAGGCAGTGAAGAAAGCCAATGGAATGTTGGCCTTCATAACAAGAGGAGTTGAGTATAGGAGCAAAGAGGTCCTTCTACAGTTGTACCGGGCCCTGGTGAGACCGCACCTGGAGTACTGTGTGCAGTTTTGGTCTCCAAATTTGAGGAAGGATATTCTTGCTATGGAGGGCGTGCAGCGTAGGTTCACTAGGTTAATTCCCGGAATGGCGGGAGTGTCGTATATTGAAAGGCTGGAGCGATTGGGCTTGTATACACTGGAATTTAGAAGGATGAGGGGGGATCTTATTGAAACATATAAGATAATTAGGGGATTGGACACATTAGAGGCAGGAAACATGTTCCCAATGTTGGGGTAGTCCAGAACAAGGGCCCACAGTTTAAGAATAAGGGGTAGGCCATTTAGAACAGAGATGAGGAAGAACTTTTTCAGTCAGAGAGTGGTGAAGGTGTGGAATTCTCTGCCTCAGAAGGCAGTGGAGGCCAGTTCGTTGGATGCTTTCAAGAGAGAGCTGGATAGAGCTCTTAAGGATAGCGGAGTGAGGGGGTATGGGGAGAAGGCAGGAACGGGGTACTGATTGAGAGTGATCAGCCATGATCGCATTGAATGGCGGTGCTGGCTCGAAGGGCTGAATGGCCTACTCCTGCACCTATTGTCTATTGTCTATTGTCTATTGTTTCAGGGGGAGGTAAAGCTGAGTGTCATCGGCATAGCAGTGGAAAGAAATGCCGTGCCTTTGAATGATTTGGCCAAGGGGGAGCATGTATAGAGAGAAGAGAATGGGGCCTAGGATGGAGCCTTGTGGAACTCCGCAGGATGGGCTAGCTGGAGCAGAGGAATAACTGCCTATGTTGATGGCGAAACTCCTATCTTTGAGGTACGAAGCGAACCAGCTCAGGGCAGTGCCATCAATGCCAACCGCGTACCGGAGACGGTCAATAAGGATGGTGTGGTCCACTGTATCGAACGCTGAGCTGAGGTCGAGAAGGAGCAGGATTGCACAGTCGCCGGTGTCGATGGCGAGAAGCAGGTCGTTGTGTACCTTCAACAAGGCAGACTCTGTGCTGTGGTGGGCTCTGAAACCTGACTGGAAACTTTCCAGGATGGTGTATTGGTGCAGGTAGGGCACTAATTGGTTTAGAATTGCCTTTTCAAGGACTTTTGACAGGAATGGCAGTTTGGAAATGTGTCTGTAGTTGCTGGGCAAGGTGGGGTCTAGGTTAGGCTTTTTCAGTAGGGGCTGGCCCCCGCGTGCTTGAAACTGGTTGGAACAGTGCCAGTGGCCAGAGAACTGTTGATAATAGAGAGGATGCTGGGACCGGCTATTGCAATGACATCCTTCAGAAGGGCAGTGGGGGCAGGATCAAGGGGGCAGGTTGCAGGTTTCATAGCGGAGACAAGCTTTGCAAGGGAGGATAGAGTGACGGGTTGGAAGCAGTCCAATTTAGATGAACAGACTAGTGAGACAGCTAGGTCACGGGTGGGAGGGGAAATGTTCATTCTAATGTTCTCAACTTTGTTGGTGAAATATTTAGCGAATTCTTCGCACTTAGCAGGGGACCCAACTAAGCTGGTACTGGGGGCGGGACATATGACAGAGGTAATTGTTCTAAATAGGACCTTGGAGTTATGAGAGTTTTTGGAAATAAGGTCGGAGAAGTATTGTGCTCTAGCAGACTTTACTGCTTCCTGGTATTTGAGAAGATTGTTTCTCAGAATTTCGAAGGAAATTTGAAGCTTGTCACATTTCCACCTCCTTTCTGATTTTCTGCACTCCCTTCTTAGGGCTTTGGTGGTGTCATTGAGCCACGGCCGACCTTTGGGCTTAGGCTTTTTCATTTTAAGGGGAGCGATAGAATCCAGGATGGAAGAGCAAGTGATATTAAATAAAGAGGCGAGATCTTCAGTGCTGAGATGGGGGGGAGAGGCCTCAATAGTGCAGATGTTGGGGGCAGCTGTGAGAGCCTCGGAGAATTTACTGGCAGTCAATGAATTTATGTCGCGGGAGTAGCGAACAGGGAGATGAGATTTTGCGGGAGATAAAGGCAGAGATGCGTCAAAAATGATAGCTCTGTGGTCCGATAGACAGGCTTCAGTAGTTTCAATGTTGTTGATTGGGAATCCGGACGATAACACTAGGTCGAGAGTATGGCCTAACTTGTGAGTGGGTCCCATGGTGTGAAGAGTCAGATTGAAGGACTCAACCAGGTGCATAAATTCACTCACAAGAGGCTTAGTGGGACAGCAAACATGAATATTAAAGTCACCAAGAATCATGATCCGGTCAAATTTGGGCAAAATGCTAGAAATCAGATCAGCAAATTGGGTGATGAAGTCCTTATGCATTTTTGGTGGGCGATACACAAGAACAATTAAGAGGGGATAGGCTAGGCCTACTTTAATTAGTTGCACCTCGAAACTGGAGAAATGATCAGCGTTCAGGAGGCGGCAGTTGAAATGTTTCTTAAACACAGTGGCTAAGCCCCCACCGCGTCCGGAGAGCCTAGGCGAGGTGAAGAAGTTACAGTCATCAGGACAGAGTTCCACGAGTGGAGCAAGCTCACCAGGGTTAAGCCAGGATTCTGTGAGCAGTAAGAAGTCCAATCCACGGGTGGTGAAGAAGTCGTTGAGGATGAAGGTCTTGTTCTGTAGGGATCTTGCGTTGATCAGGGCCACTTTAGCAGGGACAGCAGGTGAGCTTCAGTATGGTAGCGGCTCCCACGCCAGCGGGCGGAGGTTCAGGGAGACCACGCCGCTGCGCTTCACAGATGGCCTTGCTGGGAGCCCACGGGCCGGCAGTCCAGGGACCGGGATGATCGGTCGAAGAGCGGCATACCTGAGCTCGAGGGAGCGCCGGTGGATGGAGCGGTAAGGTCGACCAGGTCCGATTTCGCAGCGCTGGGCGAGGTAGGCCGCTGTTGGATGAGTGCGGGCGAGGTTTTTTAAATTTTCGAATGTTCCCGCGCGTTTACCCCGCCTCCTAGCGCGGTGCGTGCGGCGGTGGATGTAAGGCTGGGCCCGCACATCTACCGGGAGTTGATTGAGGAGCGATCGCTGTAAGAAACTTTGTCCGGGACACACAATATAGGACACACAAGGGATTCGAATAAAATGAAGAAATATCGTTAACTGCATCAGGGTCAATATATTTTTAAATGAAAATTGCAACTGTACTGTTGCCACATCTTCCAGTAAATGTGGAAGTTGAGATTCCGCTCTGGGCTTGCTGACTACATTATAACCCAGAATATAAAAGGCAGTCAAAAATGAGGTATCTTGAAGCTGAATAGGAAAATCAACAATGATTGCCTCCCAAAGACACAGCCGGTGTAACTTCAATCTTTATAGCTGTGGGAGACAATGGAAACACAGGTGTTCAGAAGCCAGACATGAGTGTGAAGAGTGCACAAGAAAGATGAACTTGATAGGGGACAAAACATAATTCAGACAAAGGAGGGGAAAGAATTTGCCCCTAAAAAAAATGCATACATCAACTGATGTTGAGACTGTAGCAATGAGAAAGCCCAAGACTTACTCTAGGGTAAGTGTAGGGAGTAACCTATGGTGGCAGGGGCAATTTAATATGGAGACTGCTTTTGATCTGATCTTAGAACGCAAACCAGTAGAGCATAGGAACAGATCCTTTGGGCCACAATGTCTGTGCCGAGCATGATGCCAAGACATCTGCCTAGACATAATCCATATCCCTCCAAGGACATACCTTTAGAACAGAGAGGGGGAGGAATTTCTTTAGGTGGTGAATCTGTGGAATTCATTGCCACAGACGCATGTGCAGGCCGTCATTGAGTATTTTTAAGGCGGAGACTGAGAGATACTTGATTAGTTGGGTGTGTCAAGGGTTATGAGAACACAGGAGAATGGGGTTGGGAGGGAAAGATAGATTAGCCTTGATTGAATGGTGGCGTGGTCTCGATGGACCGAAAGGCCTAATTCTGCTGCTATGACTTATGAATATGAACACTCCTTGCATATCCATGTTCGTATCCAAAAGTCTCTTAAACTGCACTATTGCATCTGCGTTCACCCCCACCCCCAGCAGCCTTTTCCAGGCACTCACCGCCCTGTCAAAAACATGCCCAGTACATCTCCTTTAAACCTTGCCCCTTTCACCTTAAATCTATGCAATCTACTTTTTGATATTTCTATCCTGCGAAATAGGTTCTTTCTACCCTATCTATTATGAGGAAGAACTTTTTCAGTCAGAGAGTGGTGAAGGTGTGGAATTCTCTGCCTCAGAAGGCAGTGGAGGCCAGTTCGTTGGATGCTTTCAAGAGAGAGCTGGATAGAGCTCTTAAGGATAGCGGAGTGAGGGGGTATGGGGAGAAGGCAGGAACGGGGTACTGATTGAGAGTGATCAGCCATGATCGCATTGAATGGCGGTGCTGGCTCGAAGGGCTGAATGGCCTACTCCTGCACCTATTGTCTATTGTCTATCATAATTTTATATACTTGTTTCAGTCTTCCTGTAAGCTCTTCAAAACTAGTAAAATAAATCTTATTCAATTATGATCCAAGTACAATATGGGCAGTGACCTACAGGTGATATATTTATTATTTAATTTAATATTTAATCGACTGATTTCCTCAAAATATTAGATTTTCTTTGAAAGACTTACATTTTGATGACATATTTCATAATCAAAGGCTATCCCAAAACCCGTTAATGAGAATGTTTTGGAAGTTTGGTCATTTTCAAGGTAGATAATGCTGCAGACAATTTTCAAACAAGCTTCCACAAACTAAAGTTAATAACCAGCTTCGAGAAGTTGGGATAAATATTGATCTTGCTTTGTAGATTCCTGCTAGGTCAGTATGTTCTCAAAATGTTTGTTTTTATGTACTTATTTTGCCTGGCTCTGCTGTACAGCAACTTGGATCTTGGACAAACATCAAGCCCAAACTTGGGTTCTAATTCTGGTATTTTCCTCCATTCTTAATTCTTTTCAAATGAAAAGTTAAACAGGGCCTCTTCTGTCTTCTGTAAAATGCATGTAAAGTGATCCTGTGGCAAGATGCCAAGAAAAAAAGCCAAGCTGCCTTCCCGTTATTTTAGCCAATTTCAATCTCTCAAATCCACCTCATTACAATCTCTTCCCAGTCTGAAGAAGGGTCCCGACCCACCCGAAACATCACCTGTCCATGTTCTGCCTGGCATGCTGTTACGCCAGCACAGGGCCTCACTATTACAAGATCATTTACCATCCCCACCCGTACAATCTCACTGAGTGCAGGTAGACTGCTGCACTTCTTTGCACAATAGACTTCCAACCTTTCAAAGTACTTTGTTGGGTGTGACGATACACCCACGGTTTTGTGGCCGTGAAAAGCCATTTACAAAAAAAAACAAAGTCCTGGTTACTCAGCAGGTCAGGCAGCATCTCTGGAGAACATGGATAGGTGACATTTCAGGTGCAACATTTCCTTCTATACAGAGATGCTGAGTTACTGAGTTACATTTTGTGTCTATGGTGTAAACCAGCGTCTGCAGTTCCTTCCTACACATTTCAGATTGGATTCTTCTTCAGACTGATTGACAAAGGAGCGGGGAGGGGCAAAGCTGCAAGAGGGAAGGGGTGGATACCAATGAGGGTTTTTTTAAATATAGGTAGATGGTTGGATAAAGGCCGGAGATGAAATGACAAAATGTGTGAGATAAAGGATGGAAGAGGAGCGAATTGTGAAGCCAGTGAAAGGAATAAGTGAAAGGGGGATGGGGGAGATATGCATGCGAGCCCAGATGGGACACAGCGAAGAGGAAGGAAAAAAGATTAAAAAAATAAAAAGGGGATGTTTGTAGGTTGGATGTCTGCATATAGCAGATGGGAAGTTGGAGCACATAATGCAGGAACAAGTCAAAGCCAAAGTAACTTCCCCATTTAATAAAACATGAATCATTTGTAGTTATTCCAGGGGCCAATGTGTGTGAAGCAACACTAAACAGAATTCTAACATAACTGGCTTCAAAGAAGGATCCTCAGAATAAGTGTGTAATGCAGCCCTTGATCACAAGGCATCTTTTATAATAGTGGCTGACCACACTTCCATTTAAAAGCCCAGTCCCCAAAATATTAATTCAGTCCTAAATCAGACACAAGCACAAACACTCGAGCAGTCAAAGCAAAATAAGAAAAACTTTTTTGGAATTAGATTTGTTTTGGAAATATTAGGATGAGCTGTTAAACTGAGGTCCCATGTGCTTGCTCAGGTAAACTCGCCAGATTGCGGCTTAACTTCATCCCAAAGATAGCAATTGTTTTGATAAGTTTCATGTCAAGTCAAGTCAAGTCAATTTTATTTGTATAGCACATTTAAAAACAACCCACGTTGACCAAAATGCTGCACATCTGATTAGAAAAAAAAAAAAAAGAAACATAGTGGCAGGCAGCCAAACACAACGGCGCGGCCATCTTGAACAAAATGTTTAACTAAAGCAGAATGGTGCACCGAGGTACAGCAAAAAACTTTTTTGCTGTGCGCTATCCAGCCAGCGAAGATTATACAGGATTGTGTCGTGTTTAATTGTCATATTACCAAAAAAAAAAAATTAAATTGTTATTTCCCGTCTTAAAATTTCAACCAAAAAGACAGCAATTGTCCAGTAAAGAGATGGAAATAATTTGCACGTTCTTGTTTGCAGGCTTTGGCCATAATTTCTGCTGAGAGTCAGGAGGCTCTCTGCTGATGGAGCGTATAACAAGATGGCAAAGTCTGTTCTCCACTGCAATATTTAAATTGGTATGCTCATATTCCAGGAGGTGCAGTTGGTGATGCTGTTTCGAGCTGTGGTAATATTGTGGTTAAGTTAGTTTGACCATAATCCTGGGTTGCTGACTATTGAACTGTCTGTAAATTGGAATTCCATCTCAGAAGAATCTGAATGACCATAATTAAAGCTGCAATTAAAAGAACTGGAAAAATTAACGTCATAGATCGTCGAAACAGGGACTTCATCAGATCATCAAGCAACTATTTACACCAATCCTAGCAAATGGCACTTTATTCTCCTCACATTCCCATCAAGTCCTCCCAGTTCCTACCATTCACTTACACAAGAGAGCACTTTACAATGGGCGATTAAACAGCAGTTATACAAACCTGCCTGATTCATTATTAGTTAATTGTCACGTGCACTGAGGTACAGTGAAAAGCTCTTTTGCTGCTTGCTATCTAGTCAGCGGAAAGATTATACATGATTACAATCAAGTCATCCAGATACAGGATAAGATGCAGGGCAGCACAGTGGTGCAGCGGTAGAGTTGCTGCCTTACAGCGCCAGGGACATGGGTTTGATACCGACTATGGAAGCTTTCTGTACGATGTTTGTACATTCCGTGACCTGCGTGGGTTTTCCCCCACACTCCAAAGACGTAGTTTTGTGGGTTAATTGGCTTGGTAAAATTGTAAAATGTCCCCAGTGCACGTAGGATAGTGTTAGTGTGCAGAGATCTCTGAAACTAAAATAATAAAGGGAATAACATTTAGAGTAAGATACAGTCCAGTAAAGTCCGATTAAAGATAGTCCAAAGCCTGGTCTCTAGTTGATGACAGGATGGTTCAGTTAACTAACAGCTGGGAAGAAACTGAATCTAGAGGTGTGCGTTTTCACACTTCTGTATCGCTTGGCTGATGGGAGAGGTGAGAAGAGGGAGTGCCCGGGGTGAGACACTGCCTTGATTATGCCTGTGGCCTTGCCAGTGTAGTGTAGATGGCATAGTTAATGCTACTGTAGGAATAGAAGTTTAAGAGTGCAGTGATTGTAACGAGTGATTGCTGATCTGCTTGAAACCAGCATGCAGGGAACGCCTGCCTGGAACACCATCTTAATCAGCTTGTTCCTCAGAGGGATATGCACCCTTTTTGCCCTCTGTATGGCACAAATCCTTTGGCAATGGGGCTGATTCTGAAAGCCCTCTGGAACTTGGTGTTAGCCTGTGGCTGCAGAACAATTAGAGTTGGAATGGAGTGTTGCCCTGACTCAAGCTGCCTAGGTCCTATGGCGTAATCAATAAAACAGCTTATTCTGTTCATCTTGGCCAGTTTGCAAGGTAGCAATGTGAGGATTTCTTGATTGCTATGTGGCCAAGCTAAAAGGAAAAGTTTCCATCGGAATCATAGAATGGTTAGGGTGCAGGAAACCGGTTTGGCCCTCTGCTGACTCTACTAGTGTTTCTAGTTTTTCTCCTTTCCACCGCCACCATGCAAATTGTTCGCCACTGTGTATTTATCCAATTCCCTCAAAGCTGCAATGGAAGCAGCCTCGGACATATCTGGAGCCAGTGTAGATAGACTGCAGTCTGAAGAAGGGTTCCGCTCCAAAACGTCATCTATTCTTTTTCTTGGCTACCTTCGGTATAAACCAGCATCTGCAGTTCCTTCAGAGTTCATAGAGCCTATTTTCAGATTTCAACCACATCGAGCTAAAACACTTTATCTTCACCTCACAATTATTTTTCTCCTTTATATTATACCCATGACCTCTAGCCTACTCCACCGTCTCATCTGAAAGGATAAGTAGTTACTATATACAGCAGTGCAAATGTAATCTTTTGAGAGCTTGAATTAAACACACAAATAGAGTTGGGAGGATGATTTATTGTTGTAAATACTTTTAACAAAATAATAAAAATGTACAGTCACATAACACATCAGTTTCACAATCGTTTTCAACACAATATTGGTGCAAAATTACGGTAAGGAACTTTGGTTACTTCTCTAGGTTAGTTGGGTACCAATGATGGAAGCAGCAGATGTATATACTCAAAGTGGTTGACAGTGTCTGGGCCTCAATGTGGCTGGCACCCAGCAGAATGGGGCATTGTACACAAATTATAATGGCACCTTGATTAATGCATCGCTGATCAGCCAACGCTGTCTTGCTTGGGCAGAACTATCTATGATAAGAGGCGGAGTGTGGAAGGAAGAGCGAATTGGAATGGCAAATCAAAACCCATGTCTGGATCAGGTATGCATTTGGCAACAACTTGCGTTTAAGTCTCAGATTGTATTTCTCAGCGATGCCCCAAAACAACAGACCAAACCACTTTTCCAACAGGTGAAGAATCTGCTGGCTTTCAAGTTCTGAACTCCTGAAAATAAACCAAGTAAGGCATTTCTAGATAGTTCTGCACATCAGGACAAAGAGGCCTACAAAATGCATGGCTCCTTTTCGGTTTTGTGTTTGTTGCTGTTTTTCCAACTAATTATTCTTTAAAACATTTACAATTTTTAAAAATAGGTATTTAAACCAGACATTCTCTGTTTCAATATAAAATACATCCATGCTAAACGTGTGTGTGTGCGTGTGTGTGTGCATGCAATGCAGAATTTAAGTGACATGAAACCAGCCCTTCTACAACAGGCACAGTGCCAGTTCGGTTGCAGTTTCCTTGGTGAACACTGTTGCAGCTACACATCTCCATTGCATGTGTGGGGCTGCAAGTTACACTGTGTTCAACGCAACAAACCGGGGGATAACGTTTCTTATCTCAGCTAGAGTGCATTTCTGAAATGATCACTATGATAAGCTTTCACCACATACCTGTTCGACAACAGATAGATTAGCGCGACTAATGCAGTAGAATATAAAGTGCTGGAGTAACTCGACGCGTCAGGCAGCATCTCTGGAGGACATGGATGGGCGACGTTTCGAGTTGGGACCCTTCTTCGGACCATGTACTCCAGAGATGCTGCCTGACCCGCTGAGTTACTCCAGCACTGCATGTTCTACACAAGATCCCAGCATCTGCAGTTTATTGTGTCTCCATTTTACGACAAATGCAGTGACTGGTGGCCATGAGCTAAATGCAGGTATAGTTGAGCTCTAAAAAAATAGGCACTTATCTCATTAGAAAAGATTATTTGAAAAACAAGCTGATTTTAACCAAACTGTGGAGGCTTTCAATCATATTGAAATGTATGCTTGCATTGTAAACTAACAAAATGTCTACCTGTAATTCTCAAGTACACAGTTAACATTCATTCAATATCCAGAACCGTACTATGATTATTGAATATTGATTTTCAGTCACAATCTCAAATCACATGATATCTATACTTATATAAATGATTCCTATTGAAATATTTGATATATTCAAATATATATTTGATATATTCAAATATATACTACATTTTGTAGCAGGTGGATCCTTCCTTGGGTAAATCTATGTACACAACCATTCTAACTCCCAGAAGCCAACAATTTAGACTTGCACATTAATATAGAGCAGCTGAACAAGTGGAATTGTTTAATTTTTAGACTGGGCCTTATTTATAGCTTTTAAATCATGTGCCACATAACATTTAAGAAAAAGGAAGATTTATGCATGCAGATGGTGCTTTCTTGCATGGGAGATTGCACCAAATCTGTATCGTTTTACTATATTAATAGTAAACTGTGCATTTACATGCATTCTAATGGTAAACAGCAGAGATTTCATGTGCAACGAAGAGGCTACGCTTGTACACAAATGCATAATTCACATTGTATATCAGTTCTAAGGCTCTTAGTGGAAGAAAGCCACTGACTTCTGAATATTAACCTCTCACTGTGTCCAAGGGCAAAAACTGGAACTTTTCCCACAATTTTCTACTCATCCTCTCTCAAGTTGGTGATTTTGATGAAGTGCCATTGTTCCCCAGGAGTTTAGTTTAGTTTAGAGATACAGCATGGAAACAGGCCCCTTTGCCCACCTGAGTCCACGTTGAGCATCGATCACCGTTCACATGTTATCCCACTCTCTACTAACCAGGGACAATTTATAAAGGGCAATTAACGTACAAATTCGATGTGGATGGAAACCGGATATCCCAGAGTAAACCCACAGGGAGAACATGCAAACCCCACACAGATGGCACACAAGCAGAATGGGATCCTGGATGAATCTTGGGTCGCCTGGGTTTGGATACAGAGGGCAAGTGAAAGCACTCTGGCTGATCTAACTAGCTGGATACTGGGGTTGAGTACTGCACCATTTTGTATATTAGTCAGTGAGCTATTGGGAGACCCAGCGGGAGGAAAGACCTCATACATGTTCAGCTTCAGAAACACATAAAAAGGGAGCTATGGCCAATTCCATTTTCCTATTCACATCTATTTAATCTTCCTATTAAAATTCATTTACTGTGTTAAAATCAATAATTGCACAACACTGATTGTTCAAGACATTTGCTGCAGCCAGGCTCATTTTAAAGCCTTATTAATTTCATTTTAACAGTAATTAAGTAACGATCCTGTAAAACAGAAATGAGTAAGTAGCAGCAGCAGATATTACTTTCAACGTGAAATCGTTGGTATGTCTCAGCTGCTAAAACATTGGCAAAGGACGATTTTCTTTTATTTGGAAAACTGGATTTGCCAAGCGAGTAAGCAGGATGGAGAAATCGTACCTCATTACAGCCATTTGGTGACAATTTGTGTTAAGAAGGCGTACAGAAGGTAAAGAGAGTGCAGCTTCAATGATCACCCTGCCTTGCTAGAATACAAATGGGGATTTTTAAAGCGGAGATTCTTGATTAGTAAGGGTGTCACAGGATATGGGGAGTGGGCCGGAGAATGGGGTTGGGAGGGAAAGATAGATCAGCCACGACTGAATGGCGGAGTAGACTCGGTGGGCCGAATGGCCGAATTCTGCTCGAATGACATGAACGTGAAATTGTTCTTTATAAAAGTAAACACGGATCAAATTAAGGTTGGCTGGTACACGGGTTGAAGGTCTCACTTGGCTGCAGCTCATAAACCAGCCTTTTTGTGGGTATGCACTTGAAACAGCGCAAAACAATACAGAAACAGTAAGGCTAATGAAGGATACAGTCACCCACGTCGACTCTTAAGTGAGCCGCAACACATTTCCCAGCGACTTTCATTTTCGGTTATTCAGAATGGGCTTGATCCATTTGATTAATGAGGTGGGAGAACTCAGGGGTGCACACATACAGACCTGAATGCAGGCTCCTATACCTATATGCACTACACACAATTTTTTTAAAAATCACACCATAATTATGAAGGCCAGTTTACAGTGCATATCTTTCATTGTCTTGTGCCACACCTTCAATCAATTCCTTCAGAACTTGGTTAATTCTAGTGTGCTGGCAATGTGACAGTGTTACTTCCCCACTGGGAAACCTGTGGCTGCGTCTTCCTTTACAAAGCAGAAGAAGAAAAGAAAAAAATCGGCCGGCAATCTTAGAACAGATTGCTCTGTGGCAGCCACGTTGTGTTGGCTTTGCTTCCATTCCAATAACAACCTCCACATTGGAAAGTCGAGCCGCGGAGAATGCTGCAGTCCGTTTAGGAAATCTTGTGTCCTAACAGGTCCAGACCTGGAAGGAATAAAACAAAAATGTTAGTGGGTTTCTGGCAAATATGGAATACTGGATTTGCCAAGTGAAGAAGCGGTGATGGAGAAATCGTGCAAGTTTTCGCACAGTGGTGCAACCAGACACACGGGTTCGATCCTAAGTGCGGTGCCACCAGCAGTAGCTGCCTCGCCAACTGTCTGCCTGCCCTTTCTTTTTGTTGTTTTTAGTCTGTCTGAAGAAGGGTCTCCACCCGAAACGTCACCCATTCCTTCTCTCCTGAGATGCTGCCTGACCTGCTGAGTCACTCCAGCATTTTGTGAATAAATACCTTCGATTTGTACCAGCATCTGCAGTTATTTTCTTACACTAAAAAGTATGTTTTAGTGTTCATTGGTTTGTTTTACGTGGGAGGTGGGGAGGGGGTTGGGGAAAACTTTTTTTCAATTTCGTATCTTGAAGGAGATGCGATTTTTCCCCTATCGTGTCTCCGTCCACCCTGCGGCCTAACATCGTGGAGTTGGCGGCCTTTCCTGGACACCGACGGGCGCTCCAAACCGCGGGACTTTAACATCGCGGAGATTGTGATCCCTTTGCCGGGGTTCGAAGTTCCAACCGCGGGGCCTGTGGACTTTAAAGTCGTGAAACCCGCGGTCTCTGGTGAGAAGAGAGGCCGACTCGGGAGCTCCAGGCCACGGAGAGTTTCAACCGCCCCGGTGCAGGAGTTTCGGTCACCCCGACGGGGTCTTCGATCGTCGGCTGCAGGGGCTTTGATCGCCCCAACTGCGGATGGTTTGACTGCCCTGACCGCGAGAGAACAAAGAGGAAGAAGCTGGAACTTTATTGCCTTCCATCACAGTGAGGAATGTGATGGATGCTTGTTAACTTTTATGTGGTTGTTGCTTTAAACTTAGTATGGCTTTATGGTAACTCAAATTTCACTGTACCTTAATTGGTACATGTGACAATAAACTGACCTTGAAACCTTGTCTGTATGGAGTTTGCATGTTCTCCCCGTGATCGCATAGTTTTGCTCTAGTTTCCTTCCACATTCCGATGGCATTCAGATTTATAGGTTAATTGGCTGCTCTATATTGTCCCCAGGGTGTAGGATAGAGCTAGTGTACGGGTGACTGATGGTCGGCACGGACCAGGTGGGCCAAAGGGTGCCTCTAAACCAAACTAAACTCCCGCGTCAATGAATCCAAGATACTGCTCGATGCAAACTATCCATACTACAGTATACTGGCAGCTCCATGGTAATGTATCAATGTGGTTCAGGTGGAAGTGTCCCCTGCATGGAGCCCTTGCAAAACCAGAGGATTGGAGTTTACCTGATGACATGGTAAATAGCTGAGAGCCTGGAGCTGCTTTGCTTGGCAATCTACCAGTGATTATGCAGTCAACTGGAAAAAGAGCCGTTTATCTCATAACATGGAAATGGGTCCTTCGGCCCAATTGCCCACACCGACAAGATGCCTTCATCTGTACTAGTGCCTACTGCCTGCGTTTTGTTCCTACTCCTCTAAACCTTTCCTATCCATGTACCCGTCCAAATGTCATTTAAATGTTATGGTACCTTCCGCAACTACCTCCTCTGGCAATTCGTTCCATATACCCACCAAGTTCTGTGTGGAAAAAGTTGACCCTCAGTAATAAATCTTTCGTCTCTCACCTTAAACCCATCTCCTCTGGTTGCTGATTCCACCACTGTGGGTAAAAAACTGCATTCACCCTATCTATTCCTCACCTGATCTATAAGATTACCCCTCAGCCTCCTACGCTCCAAGGAAGTCCAGCCAGCCCAGCATCTCCCTATAGCTCATGATCTCAAATTCTGGTAACATCTATGCAAATCTTCTCTGTACACGTTCCAGCTCAAATCGCGGCCTCACCAACTCAATTCCTTGCGCTCTGTCTATATATTAACCCAAAATTCATTACGTAACAATTAGGTACCTTAGCTGGATCCTTCAGCTATTCAGATTAGCAGCATGCATTGGTCCTTGTAGAAACAAGGAACAGCAGGTGCTGGTTTACACAAAAGGACAAAGTATTGGAATAACTTAGCAGGTCAGGCAGCATCTCTGGAGAGCATGAATAGGTGACGTTTGGGGATGTGGTCCTTCTTCAGACTGGAGTCCTACAAACTTGGGACAAATTACAATTTTACCAAAGCCAATCAACCTACAAAGTTGCACATCTTTGCAATGTGAGAAGAAACCGGTGCACCCGGAGGAAACCCACGCAACTCTACCGCTGTCTTTCAGTGTGAAGAAGGGTCCCGACCCAAAACGTCACCTAGCCATGTTCTCCAGAGAAGCTTCCTAACCCGCCCAGTTACATCAGCACTCTGGATCGAATAGTTTTTCCTCATCTATGTTGCAAGTTAAGTTCAGAATAAATGAACATGACTTGCTTAATCCTGGCTATTTCCAAAATGTCAAATCCTGCCTTTTCTCTTCACAGATACTCTGTAGTTCTTGAATTTTTAGTTTGTTATTTAATTTTATAAAATAAAACACTTACTTTAACTGTGCTATCCACTGCACCTGAGAAGAGTCGTCCTCTGGAGACAGCTAGTGCGGTGACACTGCCCTGGTGACGGAGCAGGGTCTGTGTGCAGATCATGTTATCCATACTCCAAACCTAGAGCAAAATTATGTTCATGCACATGAATATTGGATACAACAATTATAATATATACTGGTGCTGGGCAAGCGTGGGCACTTTGGGCCTGTTTCCACACTCTATGATTCTAATTCGCCAAGTTTGTTAGCAAATGAATGTTACATAGAAACATAGAAAATAGGTGCAGGAGTAGGCCATTCGGCCCTTCGAGCCTGCACCGCCATTCAATATGATCATGGCTGATCATCCAGCTCAGTAGCCTGTACCTGCCTTCTCTCCATACCCCCTGATCCCTGTTGATCTCATGTAACTGATAATGCAAGCCTCGTGCGGCAGGTCCCTGCGACCATACCCTGACAGCAGGCCTGGCTCGCCCGCCACGGAACCGGGAGAGGAAAACCGCCAAGCCCGGACCCTGCTCGCCCCTGAAGACTGGGAAGCGGAGAGGAGGTGGGGGGGAGTCGGCGACGGCGGCAGATGGTGGGCAGAGAGCCAGTAAGGTTTTACATTCCACGCCCTCAAAGTTGGCTGCGGGAGACACCCTGGCGAAGGTTGAAGGTGGCCAGGTGAGGAGAGGGTCGACGGTTCGTGGGAAAACTGGATAGAGGCTACGGCTGCAACGTGCCTTTGTGGACAGCTGCAGCTGAGGCTGTGCCAAAATTGCGCCAAACCCTGGATCTAGGCTTAGAGGGCTGTTTTTATGCATTATGTACTTAACCGACCATTGTACCCATGTATGACAACAATCTTACTGCTCGGCATGCATTAAAAAACTGTCATTGTACCGCGGTATATTTGATAATAAATCATCATTGGATCATTAAAAAAGAGGCAAGGTGGTACATTTCCCACATTGAACTGAGATGATAACTTACCCTGAGCGACCGGTCGTAAGATGCACTGAAAACTTTGGTCTGATCTGGTGTTGAAATCACAGCCAAGGCATATACTGTGCCCACATGACCAGTTAGGGTTCGGACCTGCTCTTTCGATTCTATGTCCCACACCTTGAAAAGGAGTTCAGAGGATTACAAAATTGCAGCTTTGTTCACAACCTCAGAATATACTGAAGTGGCGCAGCAAGTAGTGCGGCCACATCATGGCTCAAACAAAATCAGGTTCGATCCTGACCTCGCTTACAATCTGTGTGGAGGCCAAGCGTTGTCCCTGCAACCTCGTAGCATTCCCCATGGAGTTCTGGCTTCTTCCCATGTCCCAACGATATGCTGGGATCTTCCAGTTTCTTATCTCCAAAGATACACGGGTTGGGTTGGTCAAATAGTCACTGAAAATTACTCCAGGGTAGGCGGGTTCAGGAGGATTAGGGCATCAGGAGGAGAAGGGTCCCGGCTCGAAATGTCACCTATCCATCTTCTCTTGAGATGCTGTCGGACCTGCCAATCTTTTTTTCTAGGATCAGCAGCAGAAACCCGGTTCAATCCTGACTACGGGTGCTGTCTGTACGGAGTTTGGACGTTCTCCCTGCAACCACTTGGATTTTCTCCCAGTGGTCCAGTTTCCTCACACATCACAAAGACGTGCAGGGTTTTTTGTTATTTGGTTTCTGTGAATTGTCCCTGGAGTGTAGGATAGTGAACTAGCATACAGGTGATCGTTGTCAGCATGGACTTAGTGGGCTGAAGTACAGCAATCCATGCTGTATTTCTAAATTAAACAAAACACTGGTGTAATGGAGGACACACAGGGGCCAATTTGTGCACAGTAAAGTTGCACCTAAAATAGTGACCTTGGTGGTCTAGCGCTATGAATTCAGAGGAGTTTATGTTGGCCAAGACAAGACAACTTCTGGACTTGTTTTCTGGAATAGTACCTTTGGTCTTTTACATTACTCTGAGAGCTCAGATAGGGCTGAGTTTTGATGGCTCATCTGGAAGGCAGCATCTCACAGTGCTGCAGTCCTTTGGTAATTGTAACCCGCCTAGTTTTCGATCCACGAAAGGTTCGTAATTAAACAATATGCTCTGTGGAAAGGAATTACTCACGTGGATGAGGTTTTCATATGTCCCACACACGATGTGGTGATTTGTAACTGCGATAGAATAAACACTTCCGCCAGAAGTCTGCAGCACATGCACACATTCCAAAGTTCTTATGTCCCATATCTGCAGATAAAACCCAGATATCCATTAGAGTCGAGAGTTAACATTACTTGTTAAAAATAATCCAAATCTTCAACAACTAAAGTTTATTCGACATACATCCCTTCGTAACCCATCTTCCACAGTCAACAATGGACCATTGTGGGCTCCACCTTTCCTTGGTCATCAGTAATTTGTTCTGAACCTTTTCATACCTCTAGTTTCCCTCCCCCTAACCTTAGACTGAAGAAGTTTCCCATGCTGTATCTCTTAACTCTCTAAACTCCCCTCAGCTATGAAAATTCTGACCATGGATGCCATCTGAAGGGAGCTTGCAATTGTCTCTGTGATCGCACACCTTTCTCCCATTTCCTAAAGAAGTGAAAGTGTGATAACAGAACTGGTGTGAAGGGAGGCAGCGCATCGATAGAGTTGCTGCCTTACAGCATCAGAGACCCAGGTTCAAACCTAACTATGGGTGCTGTCCGTCGGAGTTTGTACATTCTCCCTGTGACTGTATGTTTTTTTTTTGGGGTGTTCCGGTTTCCTCCCACACCCCAAAGGCGTACAGGTTTGTAGGTTAATTGGCTTCTGTAAAACTTGTAAATGGTCTCTAGTGTGTAGGATAGTACTGGTGTACGGGGATAGCTGGTTGGCGCGGTCTTGGTGGGGCGAAGGGCCTGTTTCCGCATTGTATCTTTAGAGTAAACTAAAAAGATGATCGATGGTTGTCATGGACTCAGTAGGCCGAAGGGCCTGTTTCCATTAGGCATTTTTCAATCAATCACTCATAAACACAGTGTATATATTCTACATGGGACTAATTCTTTGTACGGTAGTTGGCTCTTTAGGAGAACTAATTAAGTCTTGTTTTGGACGTAGCAACTGCGGGTAAGGAATTGTGTGAGCTATGCAATACAATCTGAAATAAGATTTCAGATCAGTCTGAAGAAGGGTCTCGACCCGAAACGTCACCCATTCCTTCTCTCCCGATCTGCTGCCTGACCTGCTGAGTTACTCCAGCATTTTGTGAATAAATACCTAAATCTGAAATAAGACTCATCTATCTGAGAGATGGATCTTTTGCTACGAGGACTTGCTTCTATCTAATTCAGATCAGAAGGAAACCCTTTAAAACTGTAATCTGCTGAGTGGCCCCATCTCCCCCAATTAAAACAAGCAAGCAGTGCCGCATCTATTAGTTATACAGTTGTTACCATAGATACAGAGAAATTATCTGGATTTGAAAGCATAACATTAAACACTGGCAATCTACAAAAACTGCTGCTAAAAGAAGAGTTGGCAGGGAATAGAACATGCAGATGATTCCCTAAACAAAATGTACAAATGAGGCCAATTTTGTCTGTATAGATTTGTGGAAACATTGTAGTTGTAGATTGGCCCCGAGAGACATGGAATGTACAATGTTCATTTCTGACCTAAAATTCTCAACATAAAATTGGTCTAAATTCCAGATATTGTGCATTTTAACTTTTTAACCTTCCCAAAATCCTGGTACTTTGGATCGTATATATTTTTCGAGATCAATGTTTAAAAGTATTATTCTGAAATGTGGAAGTGGTATTTGCGATATTACAAAAGAGGATGACACCATTACCATCCATGGATCAGGTCTTGCACTCTTGCTTGATTAACACACAACTCAAATACCCAGGAACAAAGGTGATTACAAAAGGTGGTAGACACTGCCTGGTCCATCATGGATATTGACCTCCCCACCATAGAAGGGATCTACAGGACCCGCTGACTCAAAAACGGCAGCCAGCTTCATTAAGAACTCTCACCACCCTGGCCATGCTCTCATTTCACTCCTGCCATCGGGAAAAGACGTAACCTACAGGTTCAGGAGCAGCTTTCTCTTAACACCCATCAGGGTCTTGAACATGACAAACACCAACTAAACTATTAACTGTCTTGGTTAGTAAGGGTGTCAGGGATTATGGAGAGAAGGCAGGAGAATGGGGCTGAAAGGGAAAGACTGATCAGTCACGATTGAATGGTGGAGTAGATTTGATGGGTGAATGGCCTAATTCTTCTCTGATAACATGAACATGATTCCACTTGGGACTTTGGGCATTTGTTTTGCACTACCTATTTTATTTTCACATTTATTGAACTTTCCATTGTTTATTGTGTTATCTATGAGTACTGTGTTTACAGACCTGATGTGCTGTTGCAAGAAAGAATTTCATTGTTCCCATTTTTGTACTTATGACAATTAAACCCTCTTGACCTTTCACACTTATGATTTCAAGTTTAATTGCCTATTAAATACCTACTCAGAGCACTTGTACACATCAGATCAGAAGTTGCTAATCTGCGAGGCACAGCCACTGGGCACAAAGTATAGGTCACATAAACTGCACATGGCAAATGTTATTCACTTATGAGTACGCTGGCATCTTTCAGATTCCCTGAACAGAACAGCAAAACTCGAGGCTTGAACCATGCACAAAAATAGGAACAGCATGCCAACCTTGATTGTTTGGTAGGACCCACTGTAAAGATGGTTCTGAGATGCCACCAGTGCCCGTACCCAGTGATTCAAACCAGTGAGCTCCTTCTTCAGATTCAGATCTGTGCCTACAATGTCCCAAACCTTAGGAATGAATCACATTAAAATGGTGCGATTAAAATACAATGCAGGAACGGTAGAGTTGCTGCTTTACAGCGCCAGAGACCCGGGTTCAATCAACTACGGATGCTGTCTGCACGGACATTGTCCATTCTCCCCGTGAACGCATGGGTTTTCTCTGGGTTTCCTCCCACATCCCAAAGACGTGCAGGTTTGTAGGTTAATTGGCTTTGGTAAAATCGTAAATTGTACCTAGCAATATTGCACCATTTAAGAAAAAATTATACAGGCACATGGACAGGACAGGCTTTTGAGGGATATGGGCCAAACGTAGGCAGGTGGGACCAGTGTAGATGGGACATGTTGGTCAGTGGGGACCAGTTGGTCCGCAGGGCCTGGCTTAACACTGTATACTTCTATGACTAGTGCGCAGGAGAGTGTGCGGGGTGACGCTGGTCGGGGCGGACGCGGTGGGCCTGTTTCCACATTCTAATTTTAAAAGTCTAAAGTAAAGTCTAAAGATTTATTACCTTAATAGCTTTAAGCGAGCCACTGAAGAGCATGTTTTGAGACGATACCAAAGTGCAAACTGGATTGTCGTGTGCCCTAATGGTATTAACTTTTTGCAAAGCTGGAACATCCCAAACCTACAGAGTGTGAACGAAGAGCAAAAAGTGATGAATAAACAGGCACCTGAGCACAAGCAAAACCCAATAAACAAAACCCGCAGGATCTTGCCTAAATGTCCATAATTAAAACATTCTGCAAACATGGGAAATGCAAAACATTTTACACGAGTTTCTAAATTAATTAGCACACTTACAATTATGGTGCAGTCTGCCGAGCCACTGTACAACTTGTTCCTACAAATGAAAATTAAATGGAAAAAATGTACACTTTATTTAGGTTTTACTTAAAGTCTTGCATTCACTAGAAAATATCGCATCTTTAACATAGCAAAAAACATCCCAAGCATTATTAAATGGAATTTGACACAGCCAAGCTAAGAGATGTTGGAAAGGTGGCCAAACCTGGGAGAAAGTGGGAGATCTTCAGCAATCTTTTAAAGTGGGAGATAGCAATGCAAGTGGTTAGAGAGAGATTTAATAGTTTGAGCCTCAATTCTTGATAAATGTATAGCTCTATAACGTAAAGACTTTAAAACGGGAGCAAAAGAAAATGTGCTTTTCTGAGTATTAGTCAAGAGAAGAACCAAAGAGATTTATGAAACTTTATTACATACCCATGAATGCAAAGAGCTAAGACTATGCCATCGTGTCCCTCCAGTGTCTTCTGGCATTTGTATGTGGTACAGGTGTCCCACACCTAAAGTGGGTGTGAGATCAGCTCTTAATTTTGCGTGATAATTACAGCAGGAATATGAACAAAGCAATCAATATTTATAGAGAAAACGCAGTGCAATATGTCAAGACACTTCAAAGGAGTGTCATGAAACTTCACACTTGAGGCACATCTGATGATGCTGGAATATATAGCAAAAATATATACCATGTTTGAAGTTAGTTAGTAAATTAACTATTTAACCGTTTTACCATTGCTCTTATTGCACCAGTCAATACATAACAGTTGTGGTGGTCTGTGGAGGATGAAAAAAGACTCGGCGCGGGCCCCAGACTGTCGGGGGAAGCCGCCAAGCTGGAGCCTGCTCAGCCCCCAAAGACCAGAGAGGATGGAGCAAGGAGCAAGGCCGGTATGGGAGTGAACCGGGGTTTGGCCTTCCACGCCCTCAAGATCGGCTGCGGGAGGCTCCCCCGGGGCACAAAGGTGGACGGGCTAGCAGAGGAACGTCGGTTCACTGATTGATCCAGACGTCCAAAGAAGCTTGGATCAGGCACCGCTCATTAGACCAAAATCATGGACTGGACTTTGAAAATGGCGCCAAAACCTTCTGTCTCTTGCATGCGAACTATTTCTGTACACTTTCCTAATTGGGGATTGTGCTTAGGTACGCCAATACGTTACTGAACTGTATGTAAAAAAATAATTTATCTGTGCGTTTGCACGTGACAATAAAGCACCAAGGATCATTTCAAAATAATGCATTCGCAAGTGAGCTCAGATTGTAACAGAGTCAAAGAACGCACCTTGATTGTTTTATCTGAGGAGCCACTGAAGAGGAGATCGCCAGTGGAGTGGACACACAAACACCACACCGGTCCTTGGTGACCCACAAAGGTACCCTTGCACTTAAATATCTGCTGAGGGTCGTAAGCTGAAAACACAACGAAGCACTGATCAATTCAGTAGTCAGCTGCTGACAACGTCTACAGCTAGTAGTAGAAACAAGGAACTGCAGATGCTGGTTTACACAAAAGATCACAAAGTAGTAACTCAGTGGGTCAGGCAGCATCTCTGGACAACATGGATAAGTGACGTATCGGGTCAGAATCCTCCTTCACACTAATAAAATAAGCTGGACAAAGTGCAGAGAAGATTTTTGAGTCTGAAGAAGGGTCCCGACCCGAAAAGTCACCTATCTATGTTCTTCAGAGATACTGCCTGACCCACTGAGTTACTGCAGCACTTTGTGGCCTTTAATGTCTCCAACAACATTACATGTCAAGTAAAATCACCAAATATCTTCAGGAGATGACTAGGCTTCCGCTACATATTTATTTTGCATTGGTGCACAGACATTTATTTTGCATCTGTATATATTTTGAAGGAAGATATTTCAACCAATACTTACAACCCAGGATTCCCATGTTTAATCTGGCATTGATATGTGAAAGTTCGTCCTACAATAAAATAAAATTCACATCACTTAAAAGGTTATATAAAAAGTACAATACAATATAACATGTGGATACAATGTTACAGTTGTACATGTTATGTTACAATTATACAAGACATTGGTGAGGCATTTGGAGAATCGCGTTCAGTTTTGGTCACCCTGCTATCGGAAGGATGTCGCTAAGCTGGAAAGAGTGCAGGGAAGATTTATGAGGATGGTGCCAGGACTCGAGGGCCAGAGCTAAAGTGAGAGGTTGGGCAGGCTAGGTCCTTACTCCCTTGAGTGCAGGAGGATGAGAGGTGTACAAAATCAGGGGGATAGATAGGATGAATGCACTGAGTCTTGTATCCAGCGTAGAGGAATCAAGAACTAGAGGATGTATGTTTAAGGTGAGAGGAGAAAGACTTAATAGGAAACTGAGGGGCAACCTTTTGATGCAGAGGATGATGGATATATGGAACAAGGTGCCAGTGGAGGGAGTTGAGTCAAGAGTTTTTTTTATTGTCATATGTTCCTAAATAGAACAACAAAACACTTACGTGCAGCAGCACAACTGTAATGTACTGTAATATTTTAAAGACATTTGGACGGGTACATGGATAGGATCGGTTTGGAGAGATATGGGCTAACGCAAGCAGGTGGGACTAGCGTGGATGGGGCATCTTGGTCAGCATGGGCATGTTGGGCCAAATTCTGTGTTGTATGCCTCTGACTCAAAGAAAATGAATGTTGACAGGGACAGGCTGCATAGGTTTTGGGGTGGAGTTTGTCAGATGGATTTTGCATCTTAGAAGTCTTGAATTGAAAAAGCTAAATAATTGGAAGTGCTAGACTAACAATATTAAGCAACAGCACAGGAAAGTGCCTGCTTAGCTTGGATAATCTGCAAATTATTTACTGAAAATCCCATTAACGTCAAAGTTACAAAATATATAAAATGAAACTAGTTCTCAGTTTCGAGACATTAAAGGTCATCCTTGAGTATGCAGTCATGCATTTGAGTTGCTCAGCAATTGTAATATCTGCAAAGTATGTGCGTGTGTGAAGCTTTAGTTCCTGTATCTTTCAAGAACTATGTTATGAACTAAACTGTAAAATTATTAAGAGGGGGAGATCAAATAAGTACAAAAAGGAACTGCACAGTAATTTGATGAAAATCATGACAAAAGTCAGAACAAGAAATGAAACTACATTTAATAAATAAGGGTCATGTACATTCATTTACACTGGAGAAAATGGATTGTTGACGTTTGGGGTGGGGACCCTTCTGCAGACTGAAGAAGGGTCCCGACTTGAAACGTCACCTATCTATTTTCTCCAGAGATGCTGGCTGACCCGCTGAATTACTCCAGCACTTTGTGTCTATCTTTGGCATAAACCAGCTTCTTCAGTTCCTTTTTATTGCATTAATTTACAACTTGCTCAACATTCAAGAGTGAAGAATTTGGTGTTAGATATGTGTTAATCATAGATAGACTCACAGACAATTTACGGAAATAGGAACTGAGTGTTTACTGTCCTGTATTTTGTCTTTCCATGTTTTTGCAAGAATTCTTTCAAGATGTGTTTTGAACTTCACTGCTGTGTGTACTGCCAGTAAATCCCAACATTATCAGGAAGTGCCATCTGTACTACATCCAGAAAACAAACATCCTTGTTTCCCAGAAGCAGGGACTGTCTCGCATAAACAAATAAACTCGAGGGCTGCAGGCAAATGAGTTATTCCGAACCCCAGTTGCAGCTGGGCATTAGGAAACAAACTTTAAAGGTCTTACACTTAACATCGAGGCATCCCTGCGGAACTCCATTAGGTCCTCGCTGAGTTTACTTTGGTTTTCATCCAAAACATCTGAAACAATAGAATCACACTTGTTTCAAAACTGAGTCCATCATAATTAATGCAATTCAAAGTCAAGTCAAGTCAAGTCAATTTTATTTGTATAGCACATTTAAAAACAACCCACGTTGACCAAAGTGCTGCACATCTGATTAGGAAAAAAAAAAAGAAACATACAGTGGCAGGCAGCCAAACACAACGGCGCGGCCATCTTGAACAAAATGTTTAACTAAAGCAGAATGGTGTCCCGCGGCCGCGCCACACCGGGCGATGGAAGGCCCCGCTGCCGAGCTGCACCGGGCGCTGTTCAGTCCCGCGGCCGAGCGCGCCGCCATAAACATTTTCAAACGTCTTGTGGCCAAATGCATTAGCTGGAATAACTTTCTTGCTTACTGGGGCGGCAGTTGGGCAGCGGGGGAATTGCTGTCTCACAACCCCAGAGACACAGGTTCAATCCTGACTGTTGTGTATTCATGCCAATACACAAGAGTTGCAACTCACAGTTTTATTTGTACTCAAGCGGAGGTAACAATAAGTGCTAGCGTCTTCACAGTCTGGTCATGGTCTGCCTGCAAGGCAGCGACCGGCAGCGTACATAGTCAAGGTGGGAGTGAAGATCCGGACTGGATCGTGTGTGGAATGTGCCGCATGCATAGTGAATGTGACGCTATATATATATAGTGAAGGTGAACTAGCATGCACAATCTACATCCTTCCTCTCAAGGAAAGAATACATAATAAAATAAAGATACAGTAGTCGCCGTGGATCTTATAATATATATCACCGCTCATGTGCGACTAACATAAGTACAGGTAAACTGATATCGACAAAGGCAGTCCAAACGTAGCCTGTTGAATGTCACTCAAAGTTCAAGTGTTAGGCCTGGTACTTCACGGTGGGCTGGCAGGCACGACCTGCACGTGTACGGTACAGTCCCGCTGGAGACGAGACCGGTGGAACCGGCCCCAGAGAGTGCGATGACATTGCTGGCGATGGGACGGGAGACAATGGCGGGAGGTGAGGTGGCGAGGCCACAGGCGAGGCCGGAAGGGCTGACAGACCGGGCAGCGGACGCACAGACAGGCCGGTGTCCCCAGAGGGGTGCGGGTGGGTTAAAGTTGAGTGGTCGGGCAGGAACAGATGTGGTGCCGGTTCGCACACTGGCAGGATGTGCTGTCGGTTGCGTCGGTAAATTCCGCCGTCGGCTTCGACAAAATACGAACGAGGCTCGGGCGCTGGCCGAGATATCACCCCCAGGCGGTCGTGACCCTTTTCGGTTCGTAGGCGGACCACTTGACCGTTAGCCAGTGGTGGCAGAGGCCTGCTCGTCTTGTCGTACCAGCGTTTTTTGATGTCACATTTCCGTTGCAGCTGGTACTGAACATCAGATGGAAAGCGAACTTGTGGCTCCAGTGTATGTTTAGCAATGGGTAAAGTGGTTCTTGTCTGCCTGGACATTAGGCGTTGCGCGAGTGAACCAAGGATCGGATCGCGGGAGATGTTCCGCAGGTTTAGTAAGTCGAGGAAAACGTCGGAACCCGCTCTGCGGGAACGTTCCATTACCTGCTTGGCACTCCGGACGGCACGCTCCGCTAGCCTGTTAGACTGAGGGTATTCGGGGCTACTAGTGATGTGGCAAAAGTCCCAGCGTGCAGCAAATTCTTTGAATTGGAGGCTGGAGAATTAGCTGCCGTTGTCGGAGAGTAGGCGATGAGGAGCCCCGAGAATGGAGAAATGGCGTGCAAGCTTCTGGATCACTGCCGCGGAGGTGAGGCTCGGGAGCAGATCGATCTCGAACCACCCGGAGTACGAGTCGACTATGACTAAGTACCGCTTCCCGTTCCACTCAAAAATGTCAGTTGCCACGATGGACCACGGGAGGTCAGGAACCGGGTGTGGAAGGAGTGGCTGTTTCTGTTGGTGCGGCGCCAGGCTGTTGCACACCGCACAGGACTCTACTTTTTGACGAATATAGTCAGACATTCCAGGCCAGAAGAACATGCTCTTAGCTCTCGAGATCGTTGCTTCTGTGCCTGGGTGTCCCCCATGGATGCTGTCGAAGTACTTGCCATGTAAGGAGGCAGGAATCACAGGTTTGTGGCCCTTTACGACAATACCACCCTGCAGGACGAGCTCGTCGCGGACGGAGAAGAAGGGCTGTAAGGCAGCCGGCAGTCTGTTCTGCTTGACCGGCCACCCATGTCTTATGACAGAGGATAGTGCTAGGAGGGTGTCGTCGGCGGCAGTCGGGGCTGCCAGGTCCTCCAGGGAGGACGAGGGGACGTAGGAGACCATCATGACGGAAAACTCGTCCCCTGTCGAAGGAGAGCCGCAGGTTGCCCGCGGAGCTCGAGAAAGGGTGTCCGCCAGGTGCATGTCCTTGCCCCGCTTGTAGACTAGAGATTGTCGTACCTCTGAAGCTGCAGCATCATCCGCTGGAGCCGCGCAGGGGCGGCATGTATTGGCTTGCTTACAATGCTAATGAGTGGCTGGTGGTCTGTTTCGATCGTGACCTTCTTGCCGAAGATAAAATCATTGAATTTTCTGCGAGCGAAGACCGCTAGCAGCTCTTTTTCGATTTGCGCATATCGTTGTTCGGTGTCTGTCATAGTACGAGAGGCGTAGGCAACCGGTCTGTGGCCGTCACCGCTGTTTTGAAGGCAGACGGCACCCAGTCCATACTGTGAGGCATCGCAGGACAGCGTGACGGGCAGCTTGACATCGTAGTACGCGAGAGTGGGGGCACAAGACATCTGTTGTTTCAGAGTGTCGAACGCTCTCTGTTGCTGTTCATGCCAGCCCCAAACAGTGTCTTTGTGAGTTAGTAGGCGTAAAGGGGCAGATATTTCACTAAACTTCGGGATGAATTTCCCCAGGTAGTTGACCATCCCGAGGAAGCGCTGCAGACCAGTCACATCGGAGGGCGCTGGCAGTTCGTTGATCGCGATCGTTTTAGATGGATCGGGTTTGAGACCGGCGCTCGTGAATATGTGGCCCACGTAGTTGACTTCGCTCACCCGGAATTTACACTTAAGCGGGTTGAGCTTGAGATTGATCTCTTTGGCGCGGTCGAGGACTTTCTTCAGATTCGCGTCGTGGTCCTCGACATTCTGACCGGCGACGAGGATGTCGTCAACCACAATCGAGCAGGGGTATCCGGCAAATAGCTGTTCCACGGTGCGTTGAAACACCTCGCTAGCTGAGTTTATGCCGAAGGGCATACGTAAAAATTTGAAACGTCCAAATGGTGTACAAAAAGTGGTCAGGTTGGAGGAGTTGTCATCCAGCGGAATCTGCCAGAAGGAGCTTTTAGCGTCGAGGACGGAGAAAACTGTCGCCTTGCCCAGTTGCGCTGCGACATCTTCCACCGTGCGCATGGGATAGTGTGGCCGTTTAATGGCGGTGTTTAAATCCCTGGGATTAATGCAAATCCGTATCTCCTCCGTGTTTTTTTTAGAGGCAACCACCATGGTAGAGACCCAGTCTGCCGGGTCCGTGACAAGGGCAATCACTCCCAGATCCACCATCCTGTTGAGTTCACTCAGCACGCGGTCCCGCATAGCATGGGGAATCCGGTGGGCGGGACGGACGACCGGTAAGACCTCTGGGTCGATCGTGATCTTGTACGTGACCGGAAGCTTGCCGAGCTTGTCGTTAAACAGCTGGGTGGGGGCATGTGCGGAAGCCAGTTGATGGACCACCAAGTCGAAGGCAACCAAGCCTAAGTCGATGCAGGCAGCAATGCCTAGCAGGGAAGGAGTGTTTTCCCGGACAACCAAGAAAGACAGTTTGTGAACCCGGGACGCTAGCTGGCACTGCAGCTCAACAGTTCCGACGGGCTTGATTGAGCCCCCTCCAAAGGGAAGCAGTGAGGCCATGGTTGGCTTGATGCCCTTGGCATTACGAATCCTGTGGAGCTCTGATAAGGTGATAACGTTGCAGCGAGCCCCTGTGTCGAGCTTTGCAGTAACAGGCACTCCGTTAATGAGGAGGGTGACCATGGGATCGAGATGTTTTGCAGATGGGTCTGATAAGGAATGTATATTGATATTCAGTCCGTCGATAGCAGCTAGGTCATGCTCTTTAAACACAGGGAGTGATTCGGGTGCTGCGTGGGACGGCTCTGGCTGTAGCAGATGTACCGACTGTTTTGTCCCGACTCTGTCCCCACGCGAACGACAGCAGCGGACAAAATGGTTTCTACGTTTGCAGTAATTACAGACTTTCCCAAATGCAGGGCACTGCTCCCGAATCCCAGCATGTGGGCCCCCACAGTTACTACAGTTGTTGATGTGACCGGCACAGGATCTGCCGGGCACTTCAGAAAGTGGGCATTGAGCACGGTAAGATGTGCCGGCAACATTCACATCAAACGCAGAGTGGGGTCCCGGCCCCAAGGATTTAGTGTGTGAGGCAGTTAGCTCAGCAACTCGACAACGATACTCAGCCACCTCTAGGGTGAGGTCAGCATCACGTAGTAGTTCATCACGCACCTTGTCATCAAGGATGCCATAGACCAGTCTGTCCCGAACGAGACTGTCACACAAATTGTCGAATGCGCACCGGCTGGCAATATATCTCAGGGAGCTAATGTAAGATTCAACAGGCTCACCTTGCTTCTGGTTGCGAGTAAAAAATCTGTGGCGCTCCATAACGAGATTCGAGCGCAGCTCGCAAGGCTGTCGGAACTTTGTCAGGAGGCAGTCCGGGTCCTCCATAGATTCCGCCGGGACCTGAACGCCCGCGGGAGTTATCTGGACCGGCGCGTAGTGGAACCGGTGAGCACGGCGAATGGCCTCACTGCCCGCCAGGTTGAGGAGAATAGCAGCACGAGTAGCTGGAGGTGCAGCATGATGTGCTGCCTGAATATAGATCCTGAAATCCTCCCCGAAGATGCGCCAGCGTTCAGCGAGGTCGCCATCGAATACGAGTGGATCAGGCTTGCGAAACGCTCCAGCCATAGTGAGACAGTAAATCAAAACAAACTAAGCAAAAAAACCAAAACTGAAGAAGTGGGTCGAGAAACTTCTGACACCATGTTGTGTATTCATGCCAATACACAAGAGTTGCAACTCATAGTTTTATTTGTACTCAAGCGGAGGTAACAATAAGTGCTAGCGTCTTCACAGTCTGGTCGTGGTCTGCCTGCAAGGCAGCGACCGGCAGCGTACATAGTCAAGGTGGGAGTGAAGATCCGGACTGGATCGTGTGTGGAATGTGCAGCATGCATAGTGAATGTCAAGTCAAGTCAAGTCAATTTTATTTGTATAGCACATTTAAAAACAACCCACGGTGACCAAAGTGCTGCACATCTGATTAGGAAAAAAGAAAAAGAAACATACAGTGGCAGGCAGCCAAACACAACGGCGCGGCCATCTTGAACAAAATGTTTAACTAAAGCAGAATGGTGTCCCGCGGCCGCGCCGCTGACGCTATATATATATAGTGAAGGTGAACTAGCATGCATAATCTACACTGACTACAAGTGTTGTTCTGTGTGGAGTTTGCACGTTCTCCCTGTGACCGCGTGGGTTTTCTCCGGGTTCCCCTAGTTTCCTCCCAAGTTCTTAAGACATGCAGGTTTGTAGGTGGATTGGCTTCTGTAAATTGTCCCCAGGTGATCGCTGGTTGGCGTGGACTCGGAGGGCCAAAGGCCACACTGTATGTCCAAACTAAAGTAAACTACTGTACTGAGTGTGGTTTGCAACTTTAGATTACAATCTTGTTTTCATCCTGCAAGTTCTTGTAAATTACTTAGATGATAAATTTGGTTTAGTGGAATAAAAAGGACAGCGTGCTTACATTTTCTAATCAACAAGTACAGAATATTATAAATAATAGACATGCTGCTTTGAGTAAGAAGCAAGTGGATTCTAATGGAGAATTCACTGCATTTTAGCTTTGAGATACAGCATGGAAACAGACCCTTTGGCCCATCGGGTCTATGCCAACCATTGATCACCCATTCACACTAGTTCCATGTTATTCCACTTTCCCTATCTGCAGTTTGGAGAGGCTAATCAATGCTGTGAGCACTTGGTTGTGGTCTTATCCGCATACTAGATTATTTCTGATGATAGACACAAAGTGCTGGAGTAACTCAGCGGATTAGGCAGCATCTCGAGGAAAAGGGTGGGTGATGTTGCGGGTTGGGACCCTTCCTCAGACTGAAAGTAGTGGGGAGGTAACTGGAGGTAAGAGAAGGCCAGAACAAAGCAGGGCGATCAAGGAAGATTGGAGCCCATAATGACCGATTGTTGGTTGAAAAGAGGTGTAACGTAGGGATACAAGGAAGTGAACAGTACTGGGGGGGGAGGGGGGGGCAAAGAGAGGCAAGGCTGGGGTTACTCTTTATCTCTAATAGAGATCAACGTTCATATTGCTGGGTTGTAAGCTCCCAAACAAAATACGAGGTGCTGTTCCTCCAATTTGCGTGTGGCTTCACTCTGACTGTGGTGGAGGCCCAGGACAGAAAGGTCAGTATGTAAATGGAAAGGGGATGTAAAATGTTTGGAAACCGGGAGATGGCGTAGGCCAAGGCGAACTGAGCATAAGTGTTCAGCTGAACGATCGCCCAGTCTTTGTGGTCAGAGCACCTCAACCATTCTGTGCAAGTGATAACCACCATCTTCTCCATAAAAAAAAGTATTAACCCTGATGGCTAAAAGTAGCTCATACTAGTGTATTGATAAAAGAGTTATGTCAGAGAATAAAAAGTGTTGGAGAAACACAGGTGGTCAGGCAGCATCAGATGAGGGAATTGACAGGCAAAGTTTCGGGTCGGTGTTCCTCCAACACTTTGTTTTTTGCAAGATTCCAGCATCTGCAGTTTCCAGTGCCCCAAGGAATAATTAGAGCCATATTATAGGTGGAGTAATCCCCTTCCTTCTCACTTATTCATGGATAAGATCTACAAGATGACTGTTTGAAAATTCTTGTCTGTCTTTTTTCTCCCTGTTAAAGATAGGAAAATATCACTTATTTTCTTCTTCTGCACTGCCTGAAATTGCAAATTACTCTGAGGTGTGAGCATGTCTGACGAATTAGGAGCACCCATAGAAGCAGCCAGATTTAAACTCAATACTGTTAATTACAAAATAAAAAAAGAATTTAAGAAATATTTAGAATATTCTCTGAATTAACTATATTGCGCTATGTTGATGCCATCTGAAGATTGAAGATAATGCCAGAATCATCATGAAGGCAAAAGCTTATATTTATTTATTTACTTATTTAGTGAAAGCCTACATAGAACAGTACAGCACAGGAATGGGACCTTAGGCCCACAATGCTTGTGCCAAACATGATACCTAGTTAAACTGAGCTCATGTACATGATCATATCTCTCTCCCTGATGTGCCTATCTCAAAGCCTCTTCAACACCACCATTGTATCAGTCTCCACCACCACCACCCGTGGCAATGCGTTCCAGGCTGCCACCACCTTGTCAAAAAAACTTACCCAACGTATCCTCATTAAACTTTCACCCTCTCACCATATAGTTATGCCCTCTAGTGTTGGACATTTCCCCCCAGGGAAAAAGGTTCTGGCTGTCTACCCTATCTAAGCCTTTTTATATAATTCTATCAAGTCTCCCATCAACCTCCAACATTCCATAGAAAAAAATCCAATCTATCCAACCCTCCCTGAAGTTGAAACCCTCTAAAGCAGGCAGCATTCTGGTAAACCTTCTCTGCAGCCTCTCCAAAGCCTCCTCATCTTGCCTGTTTTGGGGTGACCAGAACTGCATGCAACATTCCAAATCAATACTACTTTCTAGTCAATGGCATTAAATGAGGAGAGAGTTCAATTAATGGCCAATATTCTTGTACAAATTTAACTAGCAACCAGTGGCGAGTCATTGCAATAAATACTGGTATCCCCCACATACCAAATTTCAATTCCAGAGACTTTTCCAGCTGGTCGAGTTTTTCAGAGAGTTTCCCCAGCATTGACCGGAGGAAGGCGATCTCTTGATCCTTTTGAGCCAGTCCGACCTGCATCTCATGAAAGCGATCGTCCGTCTGCTGAAGAAATTCCTTCAGACCCTCAAACTTGCACACCTCCAGATGGGCTTCATACGTGTCCTGATTCCCTACAAACGCACACCTGATCAAGAGTCAAAAGTGTTTAATTGTCATATTTACTGAGACAGCACAATGAAGTTCAAAATAGTTCAATATAGCTACCACTCTGTCTGTGAGGAAAGGTGCCCCTAAGGTTCCAATTAAATCTTTGGTTCTTGATTCCCCTACTTTAGGTAAAAAGACACTGTGTATTCACCACATCTATTTCCCTCATGATTTTATGCACCTTCATAAGATCACCCCTCAGCCTCCTGAGCTTGAAGGAAAAAGAACCTAGCCTGCCCAACCTCTCCCTATAGCTCAGGCTCTCGTGTCCTGGCACCTTCCTCGTAAATCCTCTCTACACTCTTTCCAGCTTTATATTCTTTTGAAATAGGAAAAACTAATAACTGGCACGCAGGATTGGACTTTGGACATTACTTTTTACCGCATTCTACCTTGGGAAACGTAGTCACCCTGCAAGATTTTCGCATTATCTGCCAATCTTTTCTGGTTCATCAATTTTTAACACGCTCCATTTCACAGAACATGCAATCGGCTGGTGATTAGCTAAAGGGACCAGTATAGAGGAAAATTCACTTTTATAGGTCCACCACTGATTTTCCGGGAAATGATGGTCCTTTAATCAGGACAAAATGATGAAAGCACACTTGAAATCCGCCTCTTTCAAGGACTTCCGTGCCCCCAAAAATGTGGTGCCTCGGCTGGGTAAGGCGGCCGATCTTAACCTCATCGGGACGTTCGCGCTGATCGGCGGGTCGTATTTGCCTCCTGCAGCCTCTGCAGCTCCTGGGCTCTGGAACTTCAGCCCATTCGGAGCCGGCAGATCCGTTCCCATAGACGAGTTCCAAGGCTGAGATTGTGGGCCAGTCTCTTGGTCCATCGGCGGCCTAGGCAGAATGTTCCAGTACCTTTGAGCTCCTCTCGGAAGCCATGACCTCTGTTGGTCCGGCAAAACGGATAATCCAGAAAGGCTCTGGAACTAAGGGTGCCGAAAAATCAGTGGTGGACCAGTCATTCCTTTGAAACTTTCATTGGAAATGTTGAAATCAGGAAATATAAATGGCTTTGTCTGTTGTTTAAACATCTACATATTACTAACCATATTCATGCATTCATTGCATTCATTGTAATTTAGTTACATTCATTGTAATTTAGTTTTTATTTTATATATTTTATTCCACAAACTCTCAAACAATTAAACATAACATTTGACGGCAAATAAAGTGACATTTTTGCAAATGCATTACAGTAATACTCACCCATATTTCGAGTGGGGACATTTGATGTGTTCACATTGTTTAAGATGGGAATCAAGATTCATTTTTAACAGCGGTGGGCAATTTGGGTTGTTCGGGCAATAAACAGGCCTGTAATCACAGCTGCCCTCATGGTCTCTGTGAAAAGACAAAATATTCCGATAAGATGGTTTTAGTTGTGCAATTATTATTCAGAGGAATTGTTCCCTTCCCTATTTCTAATCAAGTTACTCACATATTCCATTGCAGTCAGTTGTGATTTTGATATAATGACTCAAGTGAGGAAACATTCACACACTATTGTGTGACCACTCAGGAATGCTGCCTGGATCCCAACTTTAAACATCTAAATTCAAGCACAATTTATTCTGCTTTACCCTGAGTTAATGCAGAAGGTAAAACTTTCCTAATTACTTGCAAGTTAAATGGAAGTTTTCTAATGAAACAAGGGTGAAATTTAACATTAAAAAAAGTGAACGTGTCGAGAAAAAAAGAGGATGAATGGGAAAAAGAATTACACATGCAAACTAAAATATATGAGATAAATCTGAAATGATATAAACCTCATTCACACACTGTTCAGATCTCAGTAACAGCAACAAGACATACGAGTAAAGCATTTATTTTAGCAAGCACTCTTCCTGCTCTTCTTACACCTGCACAATGGAAAGAGCTTTGACACAAAATGCTGTAGTAACTCAGCGGAACAGGCAGTAAATCTCGATAGAAGGAATCCCGGAGATTCCTTCTATCCAGAAATGCTGCCTGTTCTGCTGAGTTACTCCAGCATTTTGTGTCTATCTTCAGTGTAAATCAACATCTGCAGTTTCTTCCTCACAATGGATAGAGCTTTGTTTTATTCCAAAGATAGCATTTTGGACATTGGGCACTCCCTCACTACAGTTCTGAAATATATATTTACATTATGTGCGGAGATACAATTCAAACCCTTTCACCTTCTGCTCATAGAGTCATACGGACTCCAGCCCAACATGGCGCTGCCAAACAAGATGCCCCATCTAAGCTAGTCCAAACAAATTTAAAGCAATAAAGTTTTCACACCACGACTTCTAGTTCCTGCTGGAGTAGAAAATTGATAACAGGCATGCTGGATGTAAATTACAGCTGTTTTCCACAGTTGAGTCATCAGTCTCAAAGACGATGTGATAAAATTATACCGTTTAATCAAGGTTATCTTTTTATCATAAATCGAGCAAACAATCAATGCATTTAATTACTTAATCTACTAATTCTCAATATCAATTGACAGTGTTGCCTTATGACAGCTTTTCAATTGAATGTTCGCTATGTGCCTGTACATACTTATCTAAAGCACCAGACAAAGAACTATAAGAACATTACCCAGAGGCAACAGTAGTAAGACGCAAAGCCAGTGATTAACAAGCTTTTCAACTGGAGTGTGAGATTACATATACCTGGTCGATGAAAGGGTTTATTCTCGACTGAGACGAATTGACTACATTTTCTAATAACACAAATGCCTTGCCTTACATTATTGAGCTACAAATTGTGGAACATTGCTTGTTAAATGGCAACTCGAGGTATGCCACAGGTTGGGGCGATGAATGACAACTTACTTTCTACAGCTCAGTTTCACAGTAAATGGACACCCTCGTGCATCGACTTCGAAGGCCCCTGGTTTTCCATTCGAAGCTGGCTTGCAGCCATATTTACAGTGGACGAACAACTCTCCAATCTGCTCTGCCACGGCGATGTTGTTAACTACAACGGTCAGCTTTGCATTTTCAACGGGGCACTTTTCTGGGAATACACATACAAAAAAAAAGAATTAAAGCCAGGCTGCAGAATTCAGGACATTTTATTGCATACATTGTAGATGAAAATGAACAGAAGTTTTAAACTTTTGGTTTCCAAACAATGCAAAATACTGTGACCGATTGAAAAATGCAGCATGGAAACAGATCCCCTTAGGCCCAGAGTCCACACCGACCATCGATTACCCGTTCACACTAGTTCTTTGTTATCCCACTTTCACATCCTCTCCCTATACATTCGGGGCAATTCACAGCATCCAATTAACCTACAAACCCATACATCTTTAGGATGTGGAAGGAAACCAGAACACTAGGAGCAAACCCAAACACAGGGAGAACGTACATACTCCACAAAGACAGCACCCAAGGTCTGAAGAAGGGTCTCCCATTCCTTCTCTCCAGAGATACTGCTTGTCCAGCATTTTGTGTCTCGATTTAAACTAGCATCTGCAGTTCTTTCCTACCCAAGGTCAGGATCGAACTCAGGTCGTGGCGTTGTGAGGTAGCAGCTCTACCAGCTGCACCACTGTGCCATCCTATGTGCAGTAAAATAACATTTTAAATGCATGATTTCCAAACAATACAAAATATGATATTTACTTGTTATTTATGCACCAATCTTGAAGCGGGTTGTACATGCCAGTACGATTTGACACAATTTTATTATTAAATGTCCTTGTCGAAATGGCAGAGGGCACAGCATTAAGGTGAGAGAGGCAAAGTTAAAAGGAGATAAGCAGGGCAACATTTTTTTTTAAACATAGAGTGGTGGGGACCTGGAACACACTGCCAGAGATGATGGGGGAGGGAGATACAATGGTGCGTTTAAGATTCATTTCAGAGGGAAACAAATATGCAGAGAATGGAGGGATATGGATTATGTGCAGGCAGATACGAGTTGTTTGGTGCAGACATTGTGGACCAAAGGGCCTGTTCCTGTGCTATACAAGGAAAAATGTAAAATGGTTGGTGAAGAGTATATAGTGTTGCATTCAACAGTTTAATGCCTCTAAAGGTGCTTATGATAGTCATACAGTGCAGAAACAGGCCCTTCGGCCCAATTTGCCTACGCCAACCAACATGCTCCATCTATAATTGTCCCACTGGCCTGCGTTTGGCCTATATATCCCTCTAAACCTTTCCTATCCATGTACCTAAATGTTTCTTAAACGTTGCGATAGTGTCTGTCTCAACTACCTCCTCTGGCAGCTCATTCCATACACCTACCACTTTTTGTGCAAAAAAAGTTGCCCCTCAGGTTTCTCTTAAATCTCCCCCCTCCCTCATCTTATACCTATAGTTCTCGATTCCCCTACCCTGGGTAAAAGACTATGTGCATTTATGCTGTCTATTCCTCTCATGATTTTGTATACCTCTACGTCATTTTCCTTCGCTACAAGGAATAAAATCTTAGCCTTCTCAACCTGTAGCTCAGGCCCTCGAGTCCTGGCAACATCCTTGTGAATCTTTTCTGCACTTTTTCCAGCTTAACAACATCTTTCCTCCAACATCTCGAGGATGAGTGACCCAGTGGCGCGGCTGTAGAGTTGCTGGCTTACAGCGCCAGAGACCCGGGTTCGATTCTGACTATGGGTGCTGTATGTACGTTCTCCCCATGACCTTGTGGGTTTCCCTCGGGAGTTTCATCCAACACTCCAAAGTCGTACAAGTTTGTAGGTTAATTTGCTTTGGTAAAAAAAATTGCAAATTGTCCCTAGAGTGAAGTATGTGCTAGTGTAATGGGTATCACTGGTCGGCGTGGATTCGGTGGGCCAAAGGACCTGTTTCGGTGCTGTATCTCCAAACTAAATTAAACTAGGCGACCAAAACAGAACATAATACTCTAAATTTTGCCAATGTCTTGTACATATGGAATATGGAAAATTTTGTGACGTTAAGCACTTCAGCACACAAGATGGAACTTACCAGATGTTAAGGCGCATCTTCTGCAAAATGTGTGCTATTTAAAAGAAAACAAAGAACACTAGTATTATCAAGTGTCATTTTCTTCACGAAAAAGAAAGATGAACAAGAATGTAAAGCTGTGGATTAAACCGGTTTAGACTAGCAACATGTTTTGTGTTCTACGGCCAATACACTGAAAGAGTTTCCTTCCTGACCTGATCTGAAAACAAAACAATAAATGCCAACTCTGTGTCACAGAGCAACTTCCCAGATCAAACACCCATAATTCACTCACATTAGTGTAAAGACTATCAACAATTCCAGAAGTACACAAACAGTGACACGTTGTCTCCCAGCGTGCTGGTTGGGAGCTTCAGTTCTACGATAGCACGCATTCATCTCTCCTTCACAGCTGCAGCAAAAATATTCGCTATTTGGATGTCATGTCCAACGTACATGCTTCCTGTTAAAGGGGCTTTCCACGCTAATAAGCAAAATCCAGCATTTCCCAAGAAAGGACTTTGACACTGTGAGGTAAACTAAAAACAAAAGTCTTGCAACTAGGATTTCACAATGGCATGAAGGTTTGGCAATAAACTGGTGATAAGTTCAGAGGTTTAATCAAAACACTCTTACTGCGAAATTATTTATATACCTAATATAATTATGTTTATAGTTTTTTCAAGAACTCTCCTTTCCGAGAACATTTACTGTTAACGGAAAGAATCCAGAAGCGAACATTGAATTCCTCCCTCTTTAATCCTCCATTCCACACCGCACACAAATTAAATTAAAAATAAAATCTGGGTTCCATGGAGCTGTGATTTGAAGCAAAATACTCTGGTGTACACCAAGAACAAGATGTGGATCATGTTACATATATAGACTAATAATGAAAGTAAGGTGGCCAAATAAAAGAGAACTATTTACACCCAGATCAAGTTCTAAGTGTAAAACCTCCCTGCAAAAAGTGTGCATCAGAAATTTTTACAGTCATTTGAGATGTGAAACGTTCCCAACAAAAGTGTTATGATGAAATTTATTCCTGCTATTTGTCCCTTCCTTTGCCTCAGGACTGTAACTCAAAATATCGCCACACAAAATACTTCAGTATTTATTGTTAACGGAAAGAATCAAGAACCGAGCATTGAATTCCTCCATCTTTTATCCTCCACTCCACAGAAAAATTAAGTACTTCAGTATGTTGTGTACATTTTTCAATTAATTCATATTTATGTAGAATTTTTGCTCCAGTAGCTGGACTAGCCATTAAACAGCAAAATTGTTCCTGCTTTGCTTAAATATTAATAGCAACCGATATCACACGTTCACAAGCTGAAACATTCAAAAACTTTGGAACAATTATGTAAGAGTTTAGAATTGCTTTGCTTACTCCACATGTTGTGATGACAGCATCTTTGAACACACTGCAACAAAGTTGGCAACATAATTTTACTGATGGCTGTTCAGCAAAAACCACGACTTCCTGGGATAACAAGAGCAGATCATAAAACACAGGTGATCATATGATTCACAGGAGACAAATATCACACATGCTGACAACTTATTAATGTGTTTTGCTTCTTAGGAATTATAGTGGCTTAACTTCATCCATTTTAGTAGTGAATCATTTTTGTTAATTCTACCATATCATATCATATCATATATCTACAGCCGGAAACAGGCCTTTTCGGCCCTCCAAGTCCGTGCCGCCCAGTGATCCCCGTACATTAACACTATCCTACACCCACTAGGGACAATTTTTACATTTACCCAGCCAATTAACCTACATACCTGCTTGAAATGGATTTTATAAATACAAATTTCTAAATAAAATCGGGCAACTAATTATTTTAACATTCATCAATTGACCTCCAGAGCAAGCTGTATATTACCTCCCTGCAGTATGCAAAATCCTGCTTTAAAAAAAAATGCCACTTGGCTATTGTATCCCATTTCCGGATTTAAGCAATTATTTCATTTGGTTTATAAAACACGTTCAAAAGCGCACGCGAAAGAACGCACTCCACAGAGAGCAATTCACGGCCATTTCAGGCAGAAACTCTCAGTTTATTTACTCGCCCTTCCACTTCGCAAAACCGACACACTCCGCTCTAACCTGCTCGTCTTCCTCTTCGTGTAGCGAGAACGTGGATCGGAGAGACATGCTCGATTCCGAGTGCAGGGACCGTACAGAGATGGCCGAATCCGATCGACGTGGAGTACTGATCGGAGGCTGCAAAAAGACAGCAGCATCCATTACTTTCCCTTACATCAAGCAGAAAGGCGACTTACTCTCGACTGGTGTAGCTCTGGCCATTACTACAGACACCATTTTAACCTTTTGGATGCGTCCAAAAAGGAAATTGTCACCATTTAAATGCCATTTTTGCAACTGACAAATATCCAATTAAATGATGCAGTTTGCATTGAAGTAGCTACTGGACTACTCCAAAGAACTCTATAAAGGTTTTTTTCTCCTGCCTCTAGCGAACATGAAAATACTCAGTGTTTAAGTATATAATTCCACGGTTCCCACAGAAAGAGAATCAATCTCAACCGGTGTAGCTCGGACCATTACTACAGACAACTTTTTAACTTTCTGGCTGCGTATGAAAAGGAAACAGTGATCATTTAAATACCACTTTTGCAAAGGACAAATATGTCCAATCTAATGTTGCAGTTTGTGTTAAAGTAGCTACTGGATGACTCCAATTAACTCTATATAGAATTCTTCTCCAGTCTTCAATGAGCATACAAATATTCAGATTAAGTACAGAACTCCATAGTTCTTACAGAGGATGATGACTACAAACTAAGTTTGTTGTTCCACATAACTAATCACTTAAAACTGCAGCTGCTGCAATGCCTCAAATCTTAAAGAAACCACATCAAAATCCAGATCGCCAGAGACTCAAACGTCGTTAGTACTGGATGATAACTGAAAGGTTCTTCAAAAGAAAATCTACGATCTTACATTCCCATGTACAAAAAACATACAACGAACTTACCTTGCAACTTTAGTTAAAGTTGTCTTGTCTTCAGATTCTTAAATGTTAGCAAAGACGCAGACTGGACAAACAATGAGAACACAGGCATTGTGCAGCCGCACTTGTCCCAATCACTACAAAGCTTTTGCCAAGTTTTCTATTCCACTAAATCTGGTGATTTCCTGCCATTCAATTAACATGAGTCGCACTTTGCCATTTCCTGTGCTGGGGGCCTAACGAAGGGCAATAAACTATGCCATCGACTGACTCCACAGATGACTATATAAAAGTTTATCTTGTGCTTAGTAACAGATTAATGATTAGGACTGTATTTACAACAAGTGAAGCTAATTCCAGAGGGAAACGTACACAAGTTGTACACAAGTTCAAAGTAGTTGTATGAATAACAAACTATTACATTTATCTGATCCAACGGAGAGTGCGGAGATGTTAGGGAGAGAGAAAAATAGATGGTAAATTGGTTATTAAAAATATCAGCTGTGCAAATTAATGCAAGTGTGTCACTCTTACCATAAGATTGGCAAAGTCAGAATAACTTACTTTGGGTGATATAAAGACGTTAACTCAAAACAACATTGAGGGGGTTCGGGAATAGATCATAGCATTCAAAGCATTAAGCACCGCAAGTGGGGATATATTTGAAGAACTGATCAAACAGTGACATGGTTCTCACACTGCAATTCAGTTGTACCTTTTTTAAAAGGCACAACACATGTCAGATAGGCACAAAATGTAGTAACTCAGCAGGTCAGGCAGCATCTCTGGGTCATTTGGGTCAAGACCTTTCTCCCAGACTGTTTGGGGAAGGGTTTCGATCCGAAACGTCACCTATTCCTTTAGTCAACTACACCTCCAGATGCAGGGACAATTTCTTCCCAGCTATTATCAGGCACCTGAACCATCCTATCAACATCTAGAGAGCGATCCTGTCCTACTATCTGCCTCATGGGGACCCTTGGACTATCTTTAATCGGACTTTACTTGCACTAAACGTTATTCCCGTTATCCTGTATCTGTGGATGGTTTGATTGTAATCATTTATAGTCTTTCTGCTCACTGGTTAGCACGCAACAAAAAGCTTTTCATTGTACCTCTATACATGTGATAATAAAAAATAAACTAAACCTAAAATGTTGCAAAGGCACGTTTTAAAGTACCTGATCAGTTTGGATAGCATGCTAAACACAGGTTTTTACCTCGGCAAACCTGATAATATGAAACCTAAACTTAAATTAGGTGCAGTGCAAGTTGTTCCAAATGAATATAAAATAACCCCCTCACCTGTATCTACCATTATCTGCCAGGCTTTTTCCCAATCCCATTCCTTTCCAGCTTTCTCTCCCCTGTTCAAAGAGTCTAAAGGAGGATCCCAACCCGAAACTCTGCCTATCCATGTCGTCCAGAGATAGACACAAAAAGCTGGAGCAACTCAGCGGGACAGGCAGTATCTCTGAACAGAGGGAATGGGTGGCGTTTCGGGTCGAGACCTCCAGTGATGCTGCCTGACCCGCCGAGTTACTCCAGTACTTTGTGCATTCATTTTTGTGAAACCAGCATTTTCAATTCCTTGTTTCTATGAAACAATCCCGGACATGCAATGGTAGAAAGGTGGTACATGGAATTCAACATGGGATAATATAAAATCGTGAGGCAAGTAGAAAAAAAGAAAGTGAATGATATCTTGAAGGCACCAGAGAGAGAGACATTTTAGGAAATTTGGCAATTAATGAAGACAGTAAATATAAATAGTGGCACAGAGAACTAAAGATGTAACTTCAGTGTCTGGTATAGCGTTGCTGTAAACAGTAAGTTCTAACTGGCCCTAATGAGACTGCATCAGGGACACGGTGCTCAATTTTATCTGCTTTAGAGGAAGGAAGTTGAGACATTATCAGAAAACCAGAAGGATAGAAGTTTGATTTACCAACTAAGAAGAACAAGATGCCACAAAAACTAAACCACTCGAGATAGCAAATGTTATTATATATCCAATTTTAAAAAAAGAGATTGAAGAACTTAGATCCAATGAAGTGCTTGAAGTAGGCAGGGGATTTGAGTATAAAGTAACTTGGCAAACAGTCCTAAAGCCATGCAGCAGTAACAGGCTTTTTGTCCCACCATATCCATGCTCACCACCAAACAACTTCTTCCCCACTGTTATCAGCCTACTGAACAGTCCTCCCTTTAGGGTACAGTTCTAATCTTCTAACCTACCTCATTGCAACCTTGTCCTTTTTTTCTAAACTGCACTTTCTCTGCAACTGCTGTAACATTATATCATGCATTATGGTATTTTTCTCTCTGCATTATCTGTGTGACTGTACTCACGAATAGTATAATTTGACTGGATAGCACACAAAGCTTTTCATGTGACAATAATAATAAACTAATACTGTACCTATCTCATTTACTTACAATCACTTAGTCCATAGCCTTTAAGGCTTGGCAATACAAGTAGTCATCCAGATTGCTTTTAAATGGTGTGAGATTACCTACTTTCATCAATTTCTCAGGTAATTTGTTCCAGATTATAACCACCGTATGACATAGAGTTATACAGCATGGAAAGAGGGCCCACACCAACCAACATGCCCCATCTGCACTAGTCCCACCTGCCTGCATTTGACCCATATCCTTTAAACCTATCCTATCCATGTAACTGTCCAATTTTTTTTTAGACATTGCGATAGTGCCTTTTTCAACAACCTCCTCTGGCAGCTCGTTCCATACACCCACCACCCTCCGAATGAAAAATTTGCCCCTCAGGTTCCTATTACCTTAAACCTATGTCACCTGGTTCTTGATTCCAAAGTTCTGGGTGAAAGATTGTGCATTTATCCTATCTATTCTTCTCATGATCTTATACACCTCTATAAGATTATACCCCATCCTCCTGCTTTCCTTGGAATAAAGTCATAGTCTGCTCAACCTCTCCCTATAGCTCAGGCCCTTGGTTGAAAACATTTTTACCCCAGATCCCCTATAACCCCTCCACACCTCAAACCTATCTCTTCTGCTTTTATACATCTTTGTTATAGGGAGAAGTTTTTCACTATCCACTCTCTCCAGGATCCTCATCATTTTGTACACCTCTATCAGGTCCCTCTTCAGACTTCAGGAAAACAAACCCAGCCTATCCAGGCTCTGCTCACAATTGAAGCAGGCCAGCCTAGGCCACATCCTGATGAATCCCCTCTGCACCATTGGCTGTACATTAGTCTTAAAGTGTGGCATCCAGAACTGCACACACTACTTTAGCTGTGGCCTAACCAAAGTTTTATAGAGTTGTATGACAAACTTCATGCCCATATGCACTTTGTCCTGACTTATGAACACCCAAATCCTGCATTACTTTTTCACCATCTCATTCACCTGTCTTGTCACCTTAAGGGATCTATGGACTTCTATTCCCAGGTTGTTGCATTCCTCAATGCGCCCAAGGGCTCTATCACTCATGACGTATGTCCTACCTTTATTAAACCTCCCAAAAACATTTAAAGGCGGCAAGAAAATGTAATTACGGTGATGGCAGGCTATTATTTTGAGTACAGATAATTGGCAGAGATCACTGGAGCAGTTTCCCAATGGTGGTGGGTAATGAAGGAGGAGATAAGTTTAAGGCAGCTGCAAAATACATACCATTGCATCATCCTCATCCCTGGGTGAAAATGCCAGTGTACTAGAGGAAGACGGGGTCCTCCGATGCTGCTTGAAGTATTTGTCCCATCAGCTGCATATCAAACCAAAGTAAAATGGATTATCCTTCATTTAACAGTCATGCAAAGCACATTAAATTCTACGCAGGAGGAAAAAAGGCGAACCAAACAAAAAGCCCGAACAAGTTGAGAAGGCTGCAATGTTG